>NC_141900.1:29355558-29509076 GCF_057802395.1 Ceratotherium simum simum
TGTTATCAAACATCACGTTTCCCTCTGTAAAATACTTGAGGGTAATTATCATCTTACAAATGTGGACTCAAGTGGGAAATACTTCAAGCAAGTTATCAAGTATATTCATTGTTGACAGGGCCTTCAATCCTAGTCTCTCCTTCAATATTTGATAGTATAGGCATGGAGGATTTTGTAGGTGAGTTAACAGTTTGACATAGTTTCAGATATAGCCCCAAAATAAAATTATATACGGTAAATAAGAGCCAAATGTATTAAAAGAGAAAAAGAGACTATCAAAGAAAAACAATGTCAATTTAATGTAACTTGTCTTCAAGAAATTTAGGTTATATCTAATACTTGGAAAAACATTCATTCCTATTTCAAAGTAAAATAGGTCTCTAGTTGATCTCTCCAAACATTTAAAAGGAGCCATTCTTCTTTCAAATTTAGAAAATCTTCTCTTTTATCAAAACTTCTGCTCACTACTCATTTTCTACTTCTTCAATCTCCCAAATTTTGCCTTCCCCTTCCTTGTTAAATGTTGTCCTCTCACCCCTCTCTCTTCTTCTCTCAGTCTATTCTTCCCCTCACTGGTGAATTTCCCTCTTTACTCAATCTGAACATTCTAATCAGTCATCCTAATCATCTTCCCTATCATCCTAGAAGCTCTTGGCCTTCTGAACCTCCACTGTTCCTGCCTTGTAAAACCCCAGAACCTTTTTCCCTTTGCCCCTAAACCTAAGCAAAGATGAAGAAAATCATATAATCATAGTAAATGGATGTGATATAAATTCAAGCTATTTATCCTAAATAAGAATCCTAGTGTTCCTAAGGAATTATTATATTTACTTTTAGTGGCTCACTATAGATTTATTATTAGCAACTGTTTAAATCATTCTGATTGTTTTCAAATCAACTACTGTACTATCTCTCACTTTACTCTCCAAAGATGGACTTCTTATATACTGATAAGACCAAGGCCATTTAGTAAGAACTCCTTTCTTTTCCTTCCTTCACTCCCCAATTTTTATTTTCTTCCTTTCTGTAGAAAAACTGACATCTCCTTGTTTCTAAGTCTAAGGCCTCTGTCTATTTGCTCTCAACCCAATAATCTACAGAATATTGCTCCAATAACAATCTCTATTCTTCAGGCAATCACTCACCACTTCTTATATTTTCATTACCAAATATTTCCTAAGCCTCTACTCTGTGCTCTGGATTGTGGAAGACTAGGGTATATTTTGATGAAATGTTTTCTGTCCACATGGTGCTTACTGTCTGTGAGGGAATACTGACAATTAAACAGAGCAATTATTAAACTGCACAAAAGAACAAATATAAAAGTTTGGAAAGAATGCAGGGGGAAATAAAAGGAACAGTTAATCTTGCCTTAAAGGAATTAGGGAAAGTTTTTCTCAGAAGATATGGCGTCTAATGCAAGACCTGAAGAATTACCAGGAGTGTCCCAAGTAGAAGCAATGCACGTGCAGGGTCACAGAAACAGCAGAGGATGCTGTGCACACACAGTGGCCAAAGCAGAGAGAGGTGGTCAGAGATAAGGGTGGAAAGTTGAGCAGAGGCCAGAATAAGAAAGAAGTGTTGTTTGGGAGTTTATGGTCCTAATGGCTATGAGAGAAACCATTGAAGTGTCATAAACCTAGTAATGACAGTATCAGATTTCTATATTAAAAAAATCACTCTGGCTACTGTAAAAAAAAAAATTACAGTGAGGCAAGAATGAAGGCAGGAAGCCCACTCTGGAGGCTGGGGAGAATGATGGGGATCTGGACCTGTATGACTAAGAAGGAGACACATGCAGAGATTATGTAAAAATAGAATTGATGGATTATGCTCATTGATAAGATGTGGAATGTAAGGAGTAGTGAGAAAAATCATGGAAAAATTAAAGAAACGTCTGATTTAAACAACTGGTTGGGTAGGAATCACTTACTGAGATAGGGAACACTTGAGGAAGGACCGATATGAGAGTGGACAAGGGAGATGAGATCAGTTTAGTGCATCTTTAGAGTGAGATGCTTGTGAAGTTGTCCCACAGGCCAGGGAATACAAGAGCTCAGAAAAGAAATGAGGAGAAGAACTGAAGTTATTTGAAATTGAAGTCAATGGAGTAATTGGGAAGATATAGAGTAAAAATAGAAAAGAGGATAGAACCTAAATCACTGAAAAAAGTTTTGAAAAGTAGGAAGAAATCTAGCAACCAGGGAGTTGCAAAATGAAGGGAAGCAGGCAATTCTTTCTTGGGTTTTCAATCTTTCCCTTTCTAATGACTCTTTCTCTGTGTCAAATATTTATTTTTAAAATCTTTTTATCCTCCAAAAAAAAAAAAACCTTCCACTGACATTCTATCCTGTAGAATCCGTTGTGATTTCTTGCATCCATTAAGCCATACAACCTCTTGAGAGAGTAATTGTACTCATACTCCCTGCCTCACTTAATACTTGCATCTCAACTTTTTACTATCTAGCTTTTGGCATCTTTCACTACTGATAGTGTTCTATCGATAAGCAACAGGACTCATCAAACCAACAAATAGATTTGACACTCATTCTCCTTTGGTTGTCTTCAGCTATTGGTACAGTAACAAGGCTAAAAGTAGATACTACATTTATCAATACATATATTCAAGATGGGCCGCAATTTTGGCTCTAAGCTTTCCAGCACGAGAGGAAAATGGGAAACCTTGTCAGTTACATTACTCACAGTGTTTCTAATACAGAAAATAAACTAAGGGCAATAAGTATCATCCACAAACTAACCTTGACTTATCTTTCCAGCAAAACTGATCACTGTTCCCCTTCCTTAATCCCTCAGTGAACCTGCTTATCATTCTAGAAAACTCCCTATCTACTATCTTCATAGGCAATGTAGTTCACATCACATGCAAATTTGCTTCTACCTCTTTTATAACACTTAATTTTCTTTCTGTTATCCTCATTTTCACATTTGTTATGACAGGCATTTGTCCTATATTTCTCCCTCTCTTGCCTTCAGCTTCTATACATAACAAAATATTTCCTTAAGTATATTTTGAATCTGTCCCACTGCAACTACCCAAATGTAAGCCCTTTTTTCTTCTCTCTTGGCAGTCACATTCAATTTGTTTTCCCTGCCTCTGGCCTCACCTTCTCCAAACCATCTTGTACTGTCTATCACCTTTTAACACACAAACCGTTCCCCAGCACCTGGTGCACATTTCTCAATTAGAATCCATAAAACTATTTTAATCACTTCTTTTCTTTCCCCTCTCTTCTTGTAGGATGATCTCCCTATTTTTCCTATTTCTTCCAGGATAAACATAATTTTTGAAACAGAGCCTTGTTCCTAAATGAGTGAATTAATTAATAAATCTCCTGGATTAAAATGTGTTTTTTTTTAAAGAACACATTTTCTTACTTTTTTTTTATTGCTGTCACATTGGCTTATAACATTATATAAATTTCAGGTGTACATCATTATACTTCTATTTCTGCATAGATTACATCATGTTCACCACCCAAAGACTAATTACAATCTATCACCACACATATGTACCTAATCATCCGTTTTGCCCTCCTCCCTCCCCCATTCCCCTCTGGTAACCACAATCCAGCCTCTGACTCTATGTGATTGTTTGTTGTTGTTTTTATCTTCTACTTATGAGTGAGATCATATGGTATTTGACTTTCTCCCTCTGACTTATTTCGCTTAGCATAATACCCTCAATGTCCATCCATATTGTCACAAATGGCTGGATTTCGTTGTTTCTTATGGCTGAGTAATATTCCATTATGTATATATACCACATCTTCTTTATCCATTCATCCCTTGATGGGCACCCAGGTTGCTTCCAAGCCTTGGCTATTGTGAATAATGCTGCAAAAAACTTAGGGGTGCATGTATCTTTACACATTCACGTTTTCATGCTCTTTGGATAAATACCCAGCAGTGGAATAGCTGGTTTGTATGGTAGATCTATTCTTAATTTTTGGAGTACTCTCCATACTGTTTTCCACATTGGCCGTACCAGTTTGCACTCCCACCAGCAGTGTATGAGAGTTCCCTTCTCTCCACATCCTCTCTAACACTTGTTGTTTCCTGTCTTGTTAGTTATAGCCATTCTGACAGGAGTGAGGTGATATCTCATTGCAGTTTTGATTTGCATTTCCCTGATAGGTAATGATGTTGAACATCTTTTCATGTGCCTGTTGGTCATCTGTATATCTTTGGAGAAATGTCTGTTCAGGTGTCAGGACGGCCGAGTGGTCTTGCTTTTTGACATAGTTTGTTAAAGCGTTTAAGATGAGTAGAACTCATCATAGGCTCAACGATGTTTAGGTACCTGGTTAAAGAAATGCTTAGACATGCTTCTTTAAATTGCAACTATTTCTAAGGGTTATTACACGATAGTGGGTTTTCAAAATGTTCTTTTGAAATTTTATGAATGTTCTTTTAACCTGGGAGAATGTTTTCTTTTATTGATCACATCCTTTTGTATTAGATAATTAATGCAGTAAAATTAATTATACTTGCAATTTTTCAAAATTAGATTCCATCAATAAGATTAAAACAACAGAAAGCATGTTTCTCCATCTTATGAAGCTAAAAACAATGCATATGTTGGAGGTCAGAGATTACCTTTGTCCTGAGAAACTACAAGCAATTCAATAACTTGCCTTGTCATCAAAAACTCCCCATGGAAAAGTTTTACCAAAATTCATTCAGACTGATCTATTTTATTAGTTCTCCTTAGGAATCTAAGAAAGTTCATGATACTCACAAAGGAAGCTATTCTACTTCCATCAAGTGGCATGCAGAAATGAAAAACCCAAACCCACTAGTTACTTTTTCTTTTTAAATTTGTGTTCTGTAACCCATTAAAGCAGAGAATGCCAATTTCCAATCTCCAGATACAAATTCCTGATTTCAGTGTGGCCATGTCCATTGAAACTAATAGACACACATATCCAGATCTTTGAATAATGTAGTTACAATGCCCCTAGATACCTTTCCACACTGCAACATTCTCTACTCTGTAAAGTTCACAAAACCCCATGACACGGATTTAGCAAAATCTTTGACTTGTACAGTTTGAAAATATTTCTGGAGACGTGACGCAGGAAGTCAATGTGGATGTATATTAAAAGCTGAACATCAAAAGAAAGTGGCAAAATCCATTTAAGCAAGATCAAAGTGCATTAATCTCACCACCGCAAAACTGCAATGTAAACACTATGAAAGGTAAATAGAGTGCAAAGAATTCTCTCATCTGGATAGCTTAAACAGTATGCCTGTGGGGAAGAAACTTTGTCTTTACAGGTACCGTGGTACTTTTGCAACGCCCTGAGTACGTGGTAGAAGCTGAACAAATAATCATATTTAACAATCTTGGGCCAATGCTATCATGTGAAGCATGGAATCTTTAGTCACCGTGATAGCAGTAGACACTGAGTAAATATACCCCTTTTCTTTCCCCCTTTATCTCCTTTACCACCCCCTTGACATTCTTCCATACCTCATCCCACAGACGGCATTTCTTGCAAAATTCACGTTTGAGTACCACCTGCCACTTGTAACAGTACCACTCTGTTGAAATATTTTTAGCAGCTGCAAATTAAACTGTCCTTCAGGTGCAACCTCACACTTAATGAAAATGACACCTTGGCACAGGACACGCAGCTGCCTTTATGATTCATCTGGCAGCTTGAGTTTATTTAAATAAGGAACACATCTTGCTGCTCTCAGCATTAGGATCAATTTGAATCACTAGTACAGCAACATCTGATCAGCATTTAGCTGGGTCCTTCCACCAACAAGCCCCCAAGGAACAAGAACATACAACTAAAATTATATAAATATTTTTTTTCTGAAAATGAATTAAATTTATAGGACACTTAATTAAGGCTTTTGGAGTATCCATAAATTTAAAAGTTAGGACATATATTGGTTTTCTAGGACATAAATTATACATAGTTCATTTGGACAGAGGATGGAATTAAAGACTATAAACTCTCTTGTGCAACTGCTGCAAGGACCAGTTAGTTTCATAGCATGAAGCCCTCCGTCACTCCTCTTGTGAAGCATGTTAGGAGGTTCCTGAGCAGCAGAGGAGGAGCATAAACACACTGCAGAAAAACAATCCAAATTAGCTATCCGAATCAATCATGACACCACCTATGAGAGGATAAGGAAGGCTTGAACATCTATAGAGTTCACCAAATGTACATACACACACTCTCATTTTCTTTACTTGAAAGGTGATTCCACTGATGTGATGACTATTCATGAAGGAAAATCCTTACTATGTACATACCCTCAATTACCAACATCAAAATAAACAAATTCTTCCTTCCCTGCACATATACAAAAACTATTCTGTGACAGGAGTCAGAGAAAACTGGGTAGAAACCAGGCTTCTCCCACTCAACAGATTTGTAACTTCAAAAAATTAATGTCACCCAGCCTCAGTTTTCTTATCTGTCAGAAAGCACATAGCTCTGAGGGGTGCTGGAGAATTACATTAGAGAATATATACACATCTACACCTACACACATATGTCTGTCAGTCTAGCTCTCTATCCACCTACCTCCCCATCTACCTATCTATATCAGCACATCATAGGCCTTCAAAATTGCTCGCTGTTATTATTTTATAGCACTGTTTATAAAACTTGGAGAAATATCCTGTATAAATATATGTTTTAGATTGCTAATGAAAGCAAGTTGAATCAGAAGCCAGCTGATAAGGAAGCTATTTACCTGTTAAAGACAACTGACAAGAACAAAGAGAAATTGTAAATTATATAAATTGTAAAACTTTATTTTTATAATTTTTAAAAATATTTTCAATATCACAGCCTCAGGCTTCAAAATATATACAAGCTAACTAGCAGGGAAATCGGTGATGAGGAAAAGTCATCACCAGATGACGGCCCGCATACCAGGATGGTAGCCAGAGTGACTGGTTTCTTCTCCTGTCAGCTCTGCCATATACATAAGGGAGAAAAAAAGCCCCAAAGAATCAAAAGACCGTGAATGGGAACTTTCAGCATATTGGGAATGCAGAGAATGCAGCATAAGGTCATCTTACATTCTTAGCTAACAGCCTAAGCAGAATGGATATATCATTTTTTGGCTGTGGAATAGAAAAACCTCTGGCTGCCAAGCAACAGGCCTGGAAAAACTTTTGATGCTTAGCTGGCTGGGAAACTATGAACAGCCCTTGGGATAGTTTAACCCGAAGAAAGGTTCAAGATGAGTCACATCAGGAAGGAGAGAAGGGCTGATTAGGATGGAAGATTAGCAAGAATCGTAAGTGAAAATAACAGGTACTATTTACTGTGCCTCTTTCTGGTGCTTTTTACACATTATTCTAATCCAGACTTGTCCCGACATTAAGACCCCAGCAAATGTCCAGAGTGCAAACTAGTAATTGGCAAAGCCAGGACATGAATAAGAGCTGAGTTCTTTCTACTGCATCACGTGGCATCAAGTATTTACACCTATGTATGTTTCAACACGTCTCTAAGTTGCATATCCTTATACACTATTTGGTTATTTTGTTTAGTACTGTAATAGAGACAGTTTTTAACATTAATAAAAGGAGAGTGGAAAAGCTTGCTGCTTTTTACCACTACAAAATAAGGCTATTTGAACTAAATGGTCATAACCAAAACTTTCCACAGCTTTTCTCAGCTGAAAGCAAATTACCGAAGAGGAAGCGAAAAGCCTTTGGAATACTGGACCTACAAAAAAAAAAACCCGTGACGTGATCACAGACTTCACTGCGGAGTGTGCTGCCTCCAACTCTATACGCCAAAGCAAATTAATCACCTTAGAGTTTCCCTTATTTAATCTAGCAAAGAGAAAACATTTTTTCCATTTCCATCTTTTCAGTTTCATCTCCCACATCTATTCAGTTGGCATCTCCTACCAATTCTACCCTTAATACATTTTTTAAGTGTATTTTTTTCCTTACTTCTTTTATCATAAGTAAAGCTCTCTCATCTCTCTCCTAAAGTATTGGTCTGTCTTCTTAAAAGATCCACTCACTTCAAATCATTCTTCCCAATAAACACTTCACAATTTTGCCAGTGTGTATTTCTAAATATACAGTTTTACTGATGGTTTTCCACTGGCTAAACCATTAAACTCAGACTCTTTAAAAAGTATTCAAGGTCTTCACTACCCAGCTCTCATACATAATTCTAGGCTCACCTCCCATTGCATTTCCCCCTGTATCCTCCTCTATCTTATCACTCTGGATTCCCAGAACTTTCATTCTTGAATGACTTTACTTACGCAAATCCTCGATGAAGAATCATGCCAATTTTTCAAGACTTTTTTCAAATACGTTCCAAAAGTACTTTCTTCAAATTCTTTAGGTGGAAATTTGTCTTCTGGGTTTCCATAATATTTGTTTAAATTTCAATTAGAGTAGTTACACCTTCCCACTTGCCTGAGATTTTTCTTTACAGTGATACACTATGTTTCTTCACTAAGTTCTTTTGAGAGAGAGTTTTGTCTTTCATCTTTGAATCCCCTCTACTTCTTAGGATAGTATATTACACTTTAAGAGAGTTGCTAATTTGAACAACTGAACACTATTCTATTTATACAATTGTCTTACGGTTTTTAAACTGCCTTCACATAGATGATGGTCAACAAAAGCCAAGTATCTTTTTAAAAAATAGGACCGGATGATAAAGGGCAGAAACAAAGAGCAAATCAAGAGCTCCTTTCTTCATATCAGATGGCCATAATAAAAGAGAAGATCAAAATGAGTCAGAAACTAAAAAGAGCAGCAGCAACATTGTTCTCTATACTGACTTAAAGACACACAGACTTAAAATATTCAAAAGAAGGTTTTACTCTGGGGCTGGGGCTTGAATAGCTGTATTCTTAGTCAAGCAAAACTAGGTGTGCTGCGATATTTATAGGCGTTTGCTTGTATTCTCTGTCAACAAATTCATTTATACCATGAATATTCTCATCACCTTTGCAATATTTAAATTATTATTGCTTTTAATTACATTAGCAAGTATAAGTAAGATTATATGGGTGTGTATAACCATTTTGAGGTAATTAAAGAGTATTTTGGCTGTTAAATAAAAGAATATAAAAAAGCAGAGAAAGGAAATACTCATGTAAAAAATATATCATTCAGGGCCGGCCCCGTGGCTTAGCGGTTAAGTGTGCACGCTCCGCTACTGGCAGCCCAGGTTCGGATCCCGGGCACGCACTGACGCACCGCTTCTCCAGCCATGCTGAGGCCACATCACACATACAGCAACTAGAAGGATGTGCAACTATGACATACAACTATATACTGGGGTTTGGGGGGAAAAATAAATAAATGAATAAAATTAAAAAAAAATATATATATATCATTCAATGGTTACTGCCTCTTTCCCTTTCCCATAAATTTTTTTGGTTATCTTAATCAATTTGACTCCTTAATTCCCAGGCTATTCTTCTATGCCTGAGCAGCATTTTCTGACTGACTTTTGACCACGTTCATGTAGTACTGCATATTTAGCTCCTCAGAATAACTCACTATCTCCATCATTTGCACACTGCTCCTCCTGGAGACTCATCTTTCTCAAATCCACTTTATTTATTAGAGTCACTCAACTCAGAAGCCTCAGATTAGTCTTGACTTCTCCTTTCCTCTCCGTCGACATTTTATCAATCATGAAGTTTTATTTCCATCTCTCTCCTAAATATCTTTCATATCTATCTTTATCTTTCATGTCTTCATTTAGGTCCTCAAATTTTTTCCACCCTTTCAATAGTTTTTTGAGTTTCTTTTTATCAGTCTTACTTCGTACATTTTTTCTTCCACATAATGCCAATATTCAATTTTTTTGTCTTTATCAATATTCAATTTGTTTATGCCAATCCATTGTTTAACACTTCCTTCATACAGTTTTTGGTAGGAGTGTAAAATGGTCTGGTAGTTTTTTTATAAAACCAATATATACCTACCCTATGATACAGCCATTCCATTCCTAGCTATTTAATTGAGAGAAATGAAAGCATATGTTCACAACAAGAATGTTTATAGCAGCTTTATTAAGCCCAGGTGTCTATCAATAGAAGAACAGGTAACACAATGTGGTATATCCATACAATTAAATACTATTTAGAAATAAAAAAAACCAAATTACTGATACATGCAATGACATGGATGAATTTCAAAAACATTAGAACAAATGAGTACATATTGTATAATTTCATTTATATGAGTTTCTAGAACAGGCAAGAATAATCTGTTGTGGAAAATTCAGAACAGTGGGTTCCTCTGGGGGCAAGGGTATGGGGACTGACTGGGGAAAGGAATGAGAAAACTTTCTGGAGTGTTCCATATCTTGATAGGCATTTGGGTTACTGAAGTATATCATTTGTCAAAACTCATTGAGTAGTACACTTAAGATAAGTGCACTTCATTGTACGTAAATTTTATCTCAATAGAAAAAATACATAAACAAATATTGAACTCACATCATTGTTAATCATATGAGAAAGGTGTGCTGAAATCTACTTTGAATTCAGAAAAAATGACGGTTGATGGATGGAGAGGAATGGATGGATACGTAGATATGGGATAAATTATAGTAAATGTAAATTTGTAGAATCTAGGTGGAGGACAAAGGTGTATCACTATAAAATTTTCAACTTTCTGGTATTTGAAAATTTTCATAGAAAAAATACTTCTATGCCTCCTGAAACAAAAGGTAGTATGTTTTTCCTAACTTTCAGCAGAGGTGAGCTTAGATACATATAAAGATTAAGAGAAAATTAAGAAAATACAGTGTGTAAATACAATAATTATTATTACGGGTGGTGAATGAAATCATTTACTTTTTTTACTAAAACTTATTTTTATGGCTCAGTCAAACTCAAACTGCAGCAAAATCAAGAAATTCAAACAATATTACTGAGCCTGAGCTACAAGCATCACTTAAATTTTCAGAGATGCAAATTTGGTATGGTAAAATCTTCAATGTATGGTTAGTTTTCTATATCTAGATATCATGTATGTTCTTTTTACTTAAATATTATGGTCTTTAACATCTTCTATTCAAATAGGAACATATTCATAATGTAATTGCCTACGAGTTGTAGAATTATGTTAAGAAAGTAAATTGGTAATAAATAGTGTGTTTTTTTTGAAGAAAACACGTCTTGTTATGTTTTTTGTCTTTCTGTTTTGTTGCTTTATTTTTATCACATATATCTTATAATCATTTCTCTATTTTGATGAATTTCTCAAATTGCAGGAACATAGTGTTGAGCACAAAGTAGGTTTTAAGGAGAGTGACTGGAATAGTAAACTAATTTAAACTAAATGGACACATCACAAGTTTATATGACTATTTTGTTATTATTAGTTATGATTCGATAACTATCTACCAAAATGTGGTCTATGTTTCCACTCTATTATTTTGTAAGTATGTGGTCTTTTTTATTGATTAGTTATAAAACAAGCAATTCTTTAATATTTCAATACAGGTATGATATAATTATGTACCTTATTCATTACATATTAGAGTGACTTTCCATTGCAGATTTTGGGAGTTGCAAATGATGTCCTGTTATTTACAAGTACACTATGTATAATGATTTAGAGGTTTGTGTTTTATCATGTTAAACATGGATTAGAAATATTTTGATGTCTTTAGATTTAATCCAGTTATCTCAACTATAATGTTTTTCACATTTATATAATTTTTGACTATTTATTCCCTCCTAACTGCAGGAAGCTGCAATATTTATAGATGTTTCCTTGTATTAGATCTTAAATAAATAAATTCATACTATGAATGCACTCATCCATCATCATTAATTGCCCTTTCATCATTTACATTATGTTTTTGAATTATGTTAAGTATAAACTACTGTATGATTAGATGATTTATTATTTGAGAAGATCAGATGGAATTTCATGAACAACATAATCTCCAGGAAGAATTTTTTTTTTTTTGAGGAAGATTAGCCCTGAGCTAATATCCGTGCCCATCTTCCTCTACTTTATATGGGACGCTGCCACAGCATGGCTTGACAAGTGGTGCTTTTGTTCCGTGCCCGGGATCTGAACCTGTGAACCCCAGGCTGCCAAAGTGGAGCACGCGAACTTAACTGCCACGCCACTGGGCCGGCCCCCGGAAGAATATTTTTATTCCCTTATATAGTTACACACATGCATGCACACACACGCATCCATGTATAATAATACACTTATTCTTGCAGTTAATAATTTGGATACTGATTTGATTACTTTTAAAGACATCAAAGACTTATTACAGACTTTTTTCCAATTAATTTCTATAAAATTGAAAGGTTTGGGAAATAGACAATTATCTTTGTATGTTTTCTCATTATAGGAGATGTTAATATGAAGGGAAATTAAATGAAATACACATAATATAAACTCTGCTCTCTAAAAACAAAATGATGCTGTCAATGGAGTCTATGTTCATAAAGTAATTACAATATTTTGCCTACAACACAATTTGAAATCGAATTTTGAACTTGGGTGAAGAAAACAAAGGCAGCAAACATTCACTGCCTACATCCAAAGCAAACAGAACTGTCTATTTAGAAAAGTCATTGCCTCAAGATAACAAGTAATTTATATAATCTTACTTATTCGATGACTTCACACTACAACTTTCTCTTAAAGGGAAAATTGGTAGAGGTTCAAGAAATGTGGTATTTCCTAACTCACCTCATTTTAAATTAGAGCACATTTTTCTTGCCTATGCCAGAAAGTTCATCACATTTTTTTAGACAGCATGCTTACTCTGCTTTATTAAATGAGATGAAACAAGTGCATTTAAGTGTGTGTGATTTATTTTTTAAAAGTTTCAGTGCTTAAGCAAGGAGCTAAAAAATAATCACCACATCAAAGAGATATAGTACAGGCATGATTTAAATCTCTTTCAGAAGGACGAAAAACATACCAGTACCTCCTTTCAACTTTCTCCAATCCACAGTTATATCTCACTCATTGGCAACATTTAAAATCAGGAGTTTATATAAGTTTAAGATGCATTTCATAGAAATAAACATAACTTTTGAAAAACAATTATATAAAGAAATGAGAAGACAAGCCACAGACTGGGAGAAAATATTTGCAAAAGACACATCTGATAAAAGACTGTTATCTTAAAATTCAACAATAAGAAAACCAACAACTTGATTAAAAAATGGACCAAACACCTTAACAGACATCTCACCAAAGAAGACATCCAGGTGGCAAATAAGCAAGGAAAAGATGCTCCACATCATGTCATTAGGAAAATGCAAATTCAAACAACAATGAAAAACCACTACAGACTTATTAGAATGGCCAAAATTCATAACAGTGACAACAGTAAATGCTGACAAGGATGTGGAGCAACAGGAACTCTCATTTACTGCTGGTAGGCATGCAAAATGGTACAGCCACCTTGGAAGACAGTTTGATGGTTTCTTACAACACTAAACACACTCTTACCACATGGTCCAGCAATTGTGCTCTTTGATATTTACCCAAAGGAGTTGAAAAGTTATATCCACACAAAACCTGCACAGAAATGTTTATAGCAGCTTTATTCACAATTGCCAAAACTTGGCAGCCACCAAGATGTGCTTCAGTAGGTAAATAGGATAAATAATAGTAGGATAGTAGGATAAATAAATTGTAGTGCATCCAGACAATGGAATATTGTTCAGTGCTAAAAAGAAATGAGCTATCAAGCCATGAAATATATGGAGGAAACTTAAATGCATATTAGCAAATGAAAGAAGCCAATCTGAAAATGCTATATACTGTATAAGTCCAAACATATGACATTCTGGAAAAGGCAAAACTATGGAGATAGTAAAGAGATCAGTGGTTGCCAGGGGTTAGGGAGTAGGGACAAATGAATAGGTCGAGCACAGAGGATTTTTAGGTAAGTGAAACTAACTCTGTATGGATACATGTCAATATACATTTGTCCCAGCCCATAGAATGAACAACACCAAGAGTGAACTCTAACATGAACTATGGACTTTGGGTGATAATAATGCGTCAATGGAGGTTCATCAACTGTAACAAATGTACCACTCTGGTGGGGGATGTTGGTAATGGACAGCCTATGCACACATGAGAATAGGATTATATGGGAAATCTCTGTACCTTCCACTCAATTTTACTGTGAACCTAACTAAAGCTGCTCTAAAAAACAAAGTTTAAGGGCCAGCCTGGTGGCTCAGTGGTTAAGTTCACACACTCCGCTGCAGTGGCCCAGGATTCGCAGGTTCGGGTCCCAGGCATGGACGTAGGCACTGCTTATCGAGCCATGCTGTGGCAGGCGTCCCACATACAAAGTAGAGGAAGATGGGCATGGATGTTAGCCCAGGGCCAGTCTTCCTTAGCAAAAAGAGGAGGATTGGCAACAGATGTTAGCTCAGGGCTAATCTTCCTCACACACACAAAAATAAAGTTTATTATTAAAAAAATTATAATAACACATTACCTAAATTAATAGTGTTCTTCTACATATTAAAAACTTTAATTGGGGTTCAACTCTTTCTTCCCTATCATGTTAAGAACATTTTCTTCTACTCATAGCTAACATATTTTAATTAATCATAAAAAGTCATTTGATTTATCTTACTCTTTAACATTAAAGAAGATAAAGCACATATCTTATTTTTAAAATATTAAGGCAATGAATTAAGAGATTTCCTATTACTGAATAATCTTTGTAATATCAGAATTGATTTCATACATTTATTTGGAATATTTGGATACTCATAAATATATTTATTTCTAGTTTTCCTTTTTGTCCAATATGTTTATCGGTAATACTAGAGCTCCATATGATTTGAATGGCTTGACAACCTTTTTATCTTTGCCTATGCTCTGAGACATTTCTCAAAGGTTTAATACAATTTTCTCACTCACATATTGGCCCCAAACACAAACAAAACCACTAAGCAACACAAAAACAAAAGCAAATATACAATACCAATTTAATTTTTTTCCATTAAATTATCTTAAAATTTAGGTGTATACTCAATTTCTGCGTACATTTTTTTTTTCTCTGAAAAGTAGCTCAGAATCTACAGATGGTAGAACTGGTATCTGTGAATTCCAGTCACAGTTTTATTCAGAAAAAAAGCCAATTTTCATATAATCATAAAATTTACTTTGCCAAAAAATTTCTGAATATGTAATCTCACAAAAAAATTTTTACTCTGTGAAATAAAAAGTCAATTTTGTAAGTGAAATGGAAAAAGTTCCTTTCTGCTATCTGCTCCTTTCTTAGGGGATGGTAAGAGTTAAGCCCTCATTCAAGGACTGCATTGAGAGGGGCTTTTTCTCTGAGTTGCCTCTGACTAGGCCCTTGAGTTCTGAGGAAAAGGAAATACCTATAAGAATGTGGCCTGATTCTTAAAATAAAATAATGATTTAGGGACCAGGGAAGATTTAGGTCAGTTTTTATTTGACATAGACCGTAGCAAATTTTTAATAACGTCAACGTTATTATAGATAGAAACTAATTATCCTGATTGCAACACCAATGGAGCTTCAGCATTTCTATCATCCTCTGGTCAGAAAACGTTCTCAAAAATGCTGGAAATTCAGGATCTCTTCAAAGAACAAAGACATGTTCAATTGCGATATAATTAGCAGTTTCTATCACTTTTGTTCTCAACAGACAATAACAGTTTTGATTCTCGAAAATGTATAATTATATGGGGAAGAAAATCCAAGCCAGAAAAGAAGATAATTTAAGCATAATTTTCAAAGTATAGAATTTGCAGAAAACAGTTAAATCCCTTAAGAAATAATAATTCAAATTTAACATTAGCCACCATTTTTTGTATTTTCATAATCTCAATGTATTGAAAATAAACAATTATTGTTATTTTAACAAAACAACTTCCACTAATTATGTTTTTTTGTGTGTGTGTGAGGAAGATCAGCCCTGAGCTAACATCCATGCCAATCCTCCTCTTTTTGCTGAGGAAGACTGGCCCTGAGCTAACATCTATTGCCAATCCTCCTCCTATTTTTCCTTTTACTCCCCAAAGCCCCAGTAGATAGTTGTATGTCATAGTTGCATATCCTGCTAGTTGCTGTATGTGGGATGTGGCCTCAGCATGGCCTGACAAGCGGTGCATCAGTGCGCGCCCAGAATCTGAACCCGGGCCACCAGAAGCGGAGTGCGCGCACTTAACCACTAAGCCACGGGGCCGGCCCTGTTATGAGTTGTTTTTAGGATTACATCTATGTGAACTGAATAGTGAGCAAGTTGTTAGTTATATTTACATGAAATTTGGAGAGTTTTCTTCATATTGGAAAGGGTCTATTATATATATAATCATATCACATCTCTATAATTTAAAATTTAAGGTTGCAATACGAAATTTACAGTTGTAACCTAAAAAGTGTAATTTTTGGTTTTATATTTATTTTAGTCTGTCTCTTTGCACTAAAAATCCACCTAGTTTTTCTTTACTCAATGCTTTTGACAAAAAGATGTCTACAGGAAATTAACAGTTATCACATACTATACATACTATCTTGCTGTTTTATCATCCAATTTATTACTTAAAATAAAATATGATTAGTCCTAGTCTAGCTGTAGTGAAAGACAGTTAATTCATGTTAACCTGTTCTGAAAACAACTTCTTTTTTAACTACCTGAGGCTTCTTTGAACCCTAGGATAGCACCTCTACCACAATTTTTTTTAAAACTCTTAACATTTAACAGGACATAGAGTTTGGGAGACTTTTATGGGCTATCAAAAACGTGCTAGTAGCTGTATTAATCTGACACAGTCTCAGTATAATGATTCAAGCAGGGTAAGGTGGGTCTTACCAGCCTTACTAGGAGGTCTTATCAGTGATTGTTGCTTGAAATTCCAACCAAACTGTTCAAAGGATACACTTACCAAGTGTTTATATCCCCCCAGTTTAAATGGAAGCAAAAGTCCCTAATTTAAGAAGGCTGATATTAGACGAACTGCAGAGTTTGGATTAGATCACATCACGAGCAGTAAATTGAGTCTTAATAATGAACACACGCACACACACACACACGCACAAACACATTCTTGCCTGCTAATGTCAATTAAGTTGAGAAATAAGATAGTCCATTCAGGTAGAATGGAACAAAATCATTGTGTCTCTACTTCTCTTCTTTAACGTCAAAGATGCAATATATTTTGGTAGTTTAGTCTAGTCTTTCTCAAATTTTATGTAGGAACTTGATAGAGGGCAGATTCTGATTCAGCAGGTCTGGGAAGGCTCTGAGATTCTGCATTTCTAACAAGCTCCCAGGACATGCACATGCTGCTAGTCCAAGGGCCAAATTCTTAGTTAAGGGTTTATACCAGCTAAGTTTCCAGTGAGTTGGGCTATGCGTAAATAACACAATTCATTCTGCGAACCATTATAGGACAGAATCATTTAACTTTGGCAAATCTTTACTTTTTGAAAAGTATGTACCTGTATTTTCCAAGGTCTATATTTAACTTAAAAAACATTTCCTACACATAAAATCTTTAGCAAAGAATAGAAATACGCAAATTTTTAAAGTGTTAAACACTAAAATGAACATGTTAGAAAGAAAAGAAAGTTCAGAAGATACAGGTTTAGTTTCGGTTTTAACCCAAGAGCAGGTTACTACTGACCTCTTGCAGGTTACTGAAATTTTATTACTTGCAGTTTCTCTACTTCACAGGGTTTTTGGAAGGATGAAGTGATATTATAGGAAGCACTTTGAAGAGTCTAAAACCCTACACAAATACAGGATTTCAGTTGTTCATGATTATTTCAATTATTTATGTAAGGATATCAATTTTTCAATTCATTACTTAATTGTTAAAACTTTCAAATATTCAGTATAATAACACTAAATGTCACTGCATTTACCGAGTGGTGGATGCAATTTAAAATTGCTGCTGATCATTAAGTCAATTTTTGGTCTTTGTTCAGTGCAAGCACTCCATTAACGCCATTCCTTTTTTTATTTTTTTCAATTCCTTCCTATTGCTTTACGAATAAAGATGATGTATTTTGAGTGCTAATATAAAGCTGTTTCCATAGATACCTAATCAAGACTAATAAAGGCATTTTCTAAACCAATTAGATACTTCCAACTTAGTTTTTAACAAGTACAGGGTTTGTCTCATTTTATTTTAATAACACAATGAAATGTTTTCTAATATCTTTAATATAGATTAAATTTAAGTTAGTTTTACTTTCTAGTGGACCTACTATTTCTACATTGTTCCATGAAATACGTATTAAAATATACATATGGGGCCGGCCCTGTGGTGTAGTGGTTAAGTCTGGCGCCCTCCGCTTCAGTGGCCCGGGTTTGTGGGTTCGGATCCTGGGTGCAGACCTACACCACTCATCAAGCCATGCTGTGGTGACAACCCACATAGAAAATAGAGGAAGACTGGCACAGATATTAGCTCAGGGCTAATCTTCCTCAAGCAAAAAAAAAAAAAGTAAAATATACATAGAATCATTATCTGAACAATACTCCACTGAGTCTTCTATAATTACAGAATATTAGAATCAATTTCGTAGACCATATATCAAGAAATGTTATACATATGTTAAGTAGTTAAAAAGACCAAAGAAAAGTAGATTTCCCCATCTTTTTAAATAATATCCCTCAAGATGTTACTGAGGCCAAAGAAAAATGCTTATAGACTATATGTAAATAGAAAGGCAGATAAAAAATATGACAACAATACAACTTACATATTTATATAATAAAACCCAAAGAAATTGCAAAATTACTATACTTTTTGCTTAATGATAGAAAGCAAAAGCAGTGTAAGTATTGAAATGTAAAAATTCTATAGCAAATAGTGTGTGAAATCAATTAAGGCAATAAAAGTTACTTAAGAAAACTATTAAGAACATGCATTTTTAAGTTTATACAACCATTTCTTTAAATAATTGAACTAGAAATTAAAACATTAAAATATGAAACACTTGTACTCAGAAAAATATCTGTATTGAGAACCATGATTATTGTTAATGATTAATTCGTTATTTTTTATGTATGTCTTCTAAAGTTCAGAGGCCAGTTGAAGAGATTTTATTTACTTATTTACTGGAAAACAGCCCAAAGCATCTACTGCTACTGAACTTCTACTAAAACCCCTGAATATAGAAGAATACTGTTTCTGGTTTCTCCCCATTCCTTGACTGTTTCCCTCTAACCACCAATGTCTTCTTCATCTCATTATTTTGGGGATGACTTTCTTGCTTAAAAATTTCTTTATAATTAGGAATGTATGCCATTAAAATAACATCTTCTAATAATCTACAGTCATCTACAGTTTTTATGATTCCAACTGATTCCCATCTTTTTCCTCAAAACTTAAAAAAAAGAGTTTCCCATTTCTTATTTTTTTGAACTCTCTTATACACATATTCTCTAAGAGAAGACAGCAGATATATGAACAAAGGATAGCCTCCCTCATAAATTATCATATCTTGCTATCATTTTATATTGAAAGCCTCAGTCAGTGTTTCTGATATTGAGTTAAAGCCTAAAAATCAATTGAATAAAAAAATTCATGTTTCATTAAAAGAAAAATGGATAGTACCTCCTTCCTCACTTTTTGGGTTAAACAATGGTTTTAAGATAGTAAGACATCTTGGAAATATATGCATATGATCCCATAGATGTGCTAAGACTTCTAGGGTTTTCCATTTGACAAAAAGTTCTGTAAGTATTATCCTGGAGGGCAGGGATCTCTCTTACTGGATCTGTTTCTTATAACAGTTCTTGGTACCCAGAGAGTGCTTAATGTGTGTGGAAAATAGAAGTTACCCAGAGTAATATGTTGGTCGCTAGCAAATGTAGCTATTCGCCGTGCTATTATTGGTGATCTAGGAGGACTTAGACTAGAACTGCAGGGGAAAGAGGAGAGAATAGCATTCTATGTTAGAAATTGGAGTGATTGATAAACTTACGTACAGAGAAATAGAAATACTGTTAAATGAGATGAGAAGGTACTAGACTTGGGGAAACTAAAAATACTCATTAAAAAACAGAAAATAAATACACTGATCAACAGTAATTAAATTGGACAGTTTAATCGCTGCCTAAAAGTGATCTATTCTTAACTTCCCATTAATAATGTAGCTATTTTACCTCTATCATATCGTATTACATATTATCTTAATTGTTTTTACTGACAACCATATGGTCAGATATAAAATGGCAATTTGAGTATTCTCAGGAATTAATATATGTTCCAATAACATTTTGTAATGCTCTGAAACTGTGAAAAAAATATTTAATACATATCACATCTAACTTACATGGCAAACTTCAGGGTTAGACCTTTAGATAGGAGAATTTATGGTGTAGTTTGGGGAATTTTATTTCAGTTTGTGATGTTATAAATTTTATTATAGTGATAGATGTTGTTTATTATATTGAGTGCTGAGGACAAACTCTAATCAGGAAGTTATTATTAACCATTAGGAATTATTCTTTTCTTTTCTCTCTTTATTCTTCCCTCCCTTTCATCTTTCTTTGCAGACTCCATCCAGTGGACAGATTAGTTTTTTAAAAACTTTTTTCCTTTTTATGATTAACATCTTTTTCCTCATAGAAAACACGTAATAATTCCAAATAATCAATCATAATGCAATGACTTAGCTTCCTCAGTTGCATTAAAGTGTATCAGAGGAAGTTTCATTTTGCTATTATTATCAGAATATTCTTTAATAACATCTTTTGCTAACAAGCCATGATCCTCCCAGCATGACAGTTTGGGAATTCACGAGTGGCTTACATGCAGTATTGGTAAATGGGGTTGCAGCATATTTATTCAAAATCAAAATGACAAAATTAATCAAAATAATAATAAATTTAGTAGAGATTTTTGCAAATCTTCATGACATGGCTACCTTCTTCTTTGGTGCTGCCTCTGCTGTTTCACTACCAGATGACTTCTGCACTGCACAACATCAAAGCTGCAGCCGCTAACAGTTTGCCACTGGTTTTCTATCTCCTGCTGCCATGTTCCTAGCTCCAGCCAGTCTGTTCATTCATGTTCTACAAGCTGCTCTCACTCAGGAATTAGAAATGAACAAGTAAGGAAATAAGAGTATTTCTAGTTTGGAAAATTAGTTCATATTTTAAGATTCATTAATATACAACTGTCTCAAGGTCTTTCAAAGGCAATTCCATTATAATTTTCTTAATTTGGGCACTTATTGGTTTATCAGAGTTGGCTATATTTACCTTGATATCTATGAAGAATGTGATTTTTTTCCTTTTCTTATTTAAAGGAAATCAACAGAAATAACATTAAGGGGAGGTCAGTCATTAGCCTTCTTGTGGCAAACAGCACTATCCCACTAGTTCAATAATTTCTCTTCAATCAAAATATTTAATATGATTACTGCAAACACATAAAAGTCATTGATCAAAGATGTCCTGTACCTTGTTGGTTCATCCTAGCCCTACAAACCTAAATTCTATAATCTGAATTGTTAGTATGACTAGATTTCCCTGTAATCCATCCAAAAATGAGTAAGGTTTTGTGGTAATCCATGTGTTTTGTTTCCTATCTTCAGAATTCATTTCTTTTTGTTTGACTTACAAGACTGCTTTCTTTTTTTTTTTGGTGAGGAAGATCAGCCCTGAGCTAACATCTGTTGCCAATCTTCCTCTTTTTCACTTGAGGAAGATTGTCACTGAGCTAACATCTGTGCCAATCTTCCTCTATTTTGCGTGTGGGACACCGCCATAACATGGCTTGATGAGTGGTGTGTAGGTCTGTGCCCGGGATCCGAACCCATGAACCCTGGGCCGCCAAAGCGTAACGCACAAACTTAACCACTATGCCCCTGGGCCAGCCCCACAAGATTGCTTTCTTGCCCTGCAAAACCTGAGTATAATTTGTTCATTCATTCTTAAATGTGTTTAGAAAACACATTTGATAAACAAACACTAACTCTATGGGTGCTAAGCAATTAAGTGGCAGTCATCAGTTTGATATCATCACTGGCATTACTTAACTTTCAGGATCAATGAGATTAAAGTTCACTAAATTATAAATGGGCCATAATACAATATATAAGCCCAAAACACAACTTATGACCTGGCTGTAACTTAAATCCTATTGTATGCTAAGCAGAAAAGGCAGTGTGGATCCAAAGGGAAAGCTAAATCTGCTGTCACCAATTTCCCATACATGTCATGTTAGGATTTTATAAATGTATAAATGGGATTGTTCTCTTTGATACTGAAACCCTGGCATCTTTTTAAGTTAGTAATTAAATGTGAAAAAGAGATTATTTGAATATATATGAATTTAGACAAATTTATAAACATATTTAGAAAAGAGACATTTTTGATGGGTCCCTTATGCTATCAGCCTACATTAAATCCAAAAACAGTTATAATTTAGCAAAACATAGGAAAAATAATAAAAACTATACTTCTAATGAATAAAAAATTTACACTCATCTTAATTTATAAAATTACTACTGATAATAAATTGTAATTATTTTTCAAATGCATATTTTATTTTTTAACCAATATATTTTAAAATAATAATAATATCACTTTTATAATGGTATACAATTTAAAATGCAGAATTTATGTGATGATCCAAAAGCGCCCTAGGAAATCGACAGATTGCTGAGAGCCGGGTGTGGGAGGTGGGGATGCAAGGTAAAGGAACTTTTTTTTTTTTTTTTGTGAGGAAGATCAGCCCTGAGCTAACATCCATGCTAATCCTCTTCTTTTTGCTGAGGAAGACCTGCTCTGAGCTAACATCTATTGCCAATCCTCCTGCTTTTTTTTTCCCCCCAAAGCCCCAGTAGATAGTTGTATGTCATAGCCGCACATCCTTCTAGTTGCCGTATGTGGGACGCGGCCTCAGCGTGGCTGGAGAAGCGGTGTGTCAGTGCGCACCCGGGATCCGAACCCGGGCCGCCAGTAGCAGAGCGTGTGCACTTAACCACTAAGCCACGGGGCCGGCCAAGGAGCTTTGATTTTCTCATTTCATTTTTTGTTTTTTTGCTGAGGAAGACTCTCCCTGAGCTAATATCCATCGCCAATCTTCCTCTTTTTGCTTGAGTAAGATTCACCCTGAGCCAACATCTGTGGCTAATCTTCCACTATTTTATATGTGGATTGCCACCACAGCATGGCTGGTAAGTGGTGTAGGTCTGCACCTGGGATCCGAACCCGCGAACCCAAGGCTGCCGACGCGGAGCATGCTGAGCTTAACCACTATGCCACCAGGCCAGCCCCTCTTGTTTCCTTTCTTAAATCATATAGTGACACAAACATTTCTAACCTGAAAAGGTTCCTTTTAAGGGCATCTAAACACCCTTAAATATTCCGTACTAATATTCTTGGGAAAACATTTTAAAGACCCTTTTCCTGGATACCATTTTGTAATTTATATTAGTTATTTTTTTTTTTTAAAGATATTCCTTTTTTTTTTTTAATTTTTTATTTATTTATTTCCCCCCCAAAGCCCCAGTAGATAGTTGTATGTCATAGCTGCACATCCTTCTAGTTGCTGTATGTGGGACGTGGCCTCAGCATAGCCAGAGAAGTGGTGCGTCGGTGCGCACCCAGATCCGAACCCCGGCCGCCAGCAGCGGAGCACGCACACTTAACTGCTAAGCCACGGGGCTGGCCCCTATATTAGTTATTATATGAAGTTTAGAGCATTTTAATGCCTTTTTGTCATGTGTAAGTAATAAGTATGTCACTAAGCTTAGAAAAAATCCTTTCTCTTTTTATGGAAGTGAAGGAGTAGTAGTAGATTTATTTTCATCAAAATGTACAGACATCGTTAGGTGAGAAATCCTATATGTATAGACTCAGTTTAAGGAAAGGGCATAGATCACAACCACTTCATCTCCTCTTGTTTTCCTTAAGGCACTTTCATTGCTTTCCTAGAAATATGTGGCTGTTCAGTTAAGTGAGATTGTGCAACCGACTACATTTTTAGTGACTTGATATATTTAGGTATATTCTTTAAAATTCTTGCATAATATTATGAAACCAGCTAACATCAACTGAGTTGTTTTGTTTGTTTGTTTTTGGTAATAGTAGTCATTTTTCCAAATACTTGACATGAATTTTCTCATACATGATCCTCATAACAACCAAAAGGGAGGAACTGTTATTATTTCCATTTGAAAACAGGGGACACTGAGCACAGAGAACTTACATCAGATGTCTACAGTTACTCAGCTAGTGCCCAAGTCAGGCAGTCGAGCTCCACAGATTCCACACTCTTTACCAGCATCCCAAAGGTTATAGACGATGTCTTCACATGAAAAAATTTAAAAGTTAAGCTGTGATACAGCAGGATAAACGACTTTCATAGAGTCATCAGTGCTGTCAATATCTTCTTAAAAATTATACTGGAAAAACTTTTAAAACTAACCTAATGGTTTCTTTATTTAAGTGGTGAGTATTGCACTTACTAGAGCTAAGTTAACACTTAGAAAAACACATTTTATCAAAATTTAGCCTTCGTTCATTATTTCTTTATCTGCTAATTTTATTAAACTTAATTTGATTAAAAAATTTGTTTACTACAGTCATGTGCTACTTAACAATGAGGATATGTTCTGAGAAATGTGTCTTTAGGAGATTTCGTCATGTGAACGTCATAGAGTATATTTACACAAACCTAGAAGGTATAGCCTACTACACACCTAGGCTATATGGTAGTAATCTTATGGGACTACAGTCTTATATGAGGTCCATCATTGACCAAAATGTCGTTATGTGGTGCATGACTGCATTTTAATATTAAAGCTGAATATTTTATATATTCTTGATGTACTAAGTGCCCCATATGACAAATTAAATAATTTATTAAATTAATTTAATAAAATAAATAAATTAAATTAAATTAAATTAAAAACAGCCTGAGAACAGATTTAAAAAGGCAAACATAACCTTTAGACTGGTTCACTGTGTTAATTTGCCAAACATGCATTATGTACTAGGTAAAAGCTGTTATGCAATGATAGCAGCAACCACAGTTATCATGAGCATTTACCATATTATTGAACACTGTTCTTATTACCCTATATGGTCTGTCTCCTGCATCCTCAGAAAAACAGCATAAGATATTAGTATTGACCTTATTTTACAAATCATACATGAGTGATGAAAATAATACATAGGTAGTAAATGGAGGACCCTTGGGATACAAACTCAGGCAATTTGCTTCCAGAGCCTGCAAAGCAGACTCATTGAAGAGTTTCTTATTTGGTATATCCTAGAGTGCAAGGCAAAGTGGTAGGCCCTGTGATAAATGCAAACATGCATCTATGTGCTCTTGGGATTCAAAGGTGGGAAAGATTAAAATCCATTGGGAGAATGGTATGGTTAAATGAAAAAGAAAGGAAATTTGAGGATAACCAACTCTATTGGATTTGAGTATGTTAGTGTTTAATATTGGAGAGGTCATTTAGGATTAGATGACAAAGGTCTGGACAGGCAGTGAAATCTGGATTCAATTCACTTGGAAATTGAGAGACAAACGATTTTTGACTGGGGAAGTATTGTGATAGCCATCAGAGCTGTATTTAGGGAGACATCTGCTAGTGGTATCTAAAAAAGAAGAGTATATATGTCTCATTGTGTTAGGTAATCTTAGAAAATTAAGCATAAATAATAATTTATTGACTAAAACAAATTTTAATCATCAAAAACTGCGTGCAGATCCTGGGTGCAGACCTACACCACTGGTCAGCCATGCTGTAGCAGCGACCCACATACAAAATAGAAGAAGATTGGCACAGATGTTAACTCTGGGCAAATCCCCCTCAAGCAAAAAGAGGAAGATTGGCGACAGATCTTAGCTCAGGGCGAATCTTCCTCAACAACAACAACAAAAAAAACTGCATGCAGAATTTTTTTGTCCTAAGATTGCAGTCTTCATTTGTTAGCATGATTATCTAATTTGATATTTGTAAAAATAAATAGCAGAAGATATATTCTCACGAGTCAACATTTCTCTTTGACTCAGGATTAATTTTATGGGGCATCTGAAGGTTACACCTCATAAAATAGTTGGGATAAATATATGAATAAACATCTTATCAACATGAAAAGGTAGGTTACTTTATAACTTTTTTTCATTTAGATATTGTCATATTATCTTTGGAGACATTGTAATTAAAACCTTCCAGTCTGAAAGCTTCTGAAATCTTCCACTATGAAAATATTTGTGTCAAGTCTAAATTTAATAATATTGTAAACTTATTCTTTCCAATCAGAGCGATTAGAAGGTAACAAGTGGGTCTTCTGATTTTTTTTTTTTAGTCAAAACTATCCATGCCATTAAAATTCAAGGGCATTGCTTGCCATCATTCAGCTTTATCTGGCTAAAATCCTGTAATTCCCCAGCCCTTGCTGTTGGGGAGCTCTAGGTTCATCACACTTAACCTCTGCCTAGGCTTCTCAGAAAATAATTTGTTTCAGTCCATTCATAGTTTCAATAGTTGAGCAAGCCACACGCAACTGCACACTGGTCTTTTACCCTGAGCACACTAATCTGATTGTTTTTCCACTCTACAAACTCTGGGTCAACAATCAAGCTGCCGCCAGAAACTAATTAATTTGCAAACAGGCTTCTGTTTTCACAGAGGGAAAGCTTTTGAGAACCATGTCAGAGAGGCCAGTCACACCATGGTTACATGCATTGTCATGGCATCCACTTCTTTGGGTAAATCTCTTGCTTGATGTCACTGCACACATGAACCCAGATTACCCAGTCAGCGGTAAATCCCTATTGAGGCCCACTGAGCTCTGAATGTAGTGACTCTAGAAGAGGAAATTGGTATAGACAGGCTCTGTATTCATTAAACTAATGGTGAGACTAGAGAGAAAAATGTTAAGGACCAAGAGGAAAAAGAGAGCTAGCTTTAATTTAAAGAATTTTCCAAGATATTGTCTCATTTTTATACATTTTCATGGATTTTAATTTAAAAAGTGGGTTTTCCTTAAGTAAATGTAATAATATCTTGAAATGTTATTTTTCTACTCTTACCATTCAACTATAAATTCTAAATAAGTGGTTCAAAATTTTTGACTAATATGCTATACTTGAGAGTTGTACCCATTAAAGAGCTCACCATTAAAAAATGTTAAAATAGCATATCCTAACAATTTTATTCAGGTAATTTTCTCAGAGTCCTAAAAGAAATAAAATCACCTTTCAAACATTGCCACTAATGAGTTAATTTTTATTCAAAAGTTTTATTCATTTTTCCTCATTAGTGCAATGTAATTTCAAACAAAACCGATTAAAAGTGATTATGTTCCTTAGACAAAATGTGACATAGAAAATAGGTCCTCAGCAAAGGAGATCAAGTAAAGGCATATTTTGGTAACTTTTTGCTCTTCATGAAAAAAAAAAGGTAGAGTTAGTTTATTAAATTTATCATTATTTAGAGAGTAGAATAATTTCATGGTATATACTTATTTTTTGAAAAGAGTATACTTCTGGGGAGGTGTGCATTCTTTATCAGGATGAAAACTTTTCTGGGTAATAAATTCACGAGGGAAAAAACCAGATAACTACTAGGTTGTGTTTAGATACAGATATGAATACTCATTTTAAACCATTACATATTCATGTCTCAGCATAAGTTCAGCAAAAATAACCAAAAATATTATTATTTTTATTCGCAGCTCTACACATTGATACCTCAGAATCGTTAACTAATAAATACAAAGTGTAATTCACAGAAGATGTAATTCAAAAGTTAAAAAAGACTGCATCGTTGTTGCTTCTTTCTTAGGCTATGAACCAAGAAGACATTTGTGGTTGCTGTTGTTGTTTTAACTGAATGATCACTCAACTTCTATAATACTCATCTGCTCACATAACCATAAAAAAAGGCTTCCAGAGGTTTTTTTCCCCCAAGGTCAGCAAAATATCACTAATTTACTTAAGCCAGAGAAATAATTCAAAATGGCATCACTAAGAAGTATGACATTATGCAAAACTAGATAAATTCATTTTACTTATTAAAAAAATCCAGCTGGATACTCTGACATAGTTTATGCCTTTAAAGATGATAGAATTAAAACAGTACATTGAAAGAGTTGTATGAATGATTTGAGATTAGGTATCTGGTACCATGCAATATTAATTTGTGCTCTCATAGTTTATTTGTGGTCACATTTCTTGGTTCTAGTTTCATAAAAATATATCTTGTAGAGAAATTTGAATCTTTAGAACACATGAAATATCCTAGTGCATGACCACAGAGGAAGCTCTGCTGATTCCAATAAGGGCAGGCCATCCTGGTCTGAGTGTTACAAGTGAGAGGAAGTGGAAGGATGACTTGCATACCGTTTCAATTATGGACAAGAGCAAGTGGGTTGGTCTATCCACAGGCACGATCCTTTTAGGAAATTCCACTAAAAGAAAACAAGTCTTCCTGAAATGAGTGGGAAGGCCTCGCACTCTGGGCACTGTAATTAGGTCTGTTTGTGTTCACTGGGCCTTGGCTCTCTCAAGGATCCATGTGGTTTCACATATTAAACCAGACTCTGACTGCCCTTTCACCCTGACTCAAATATAATCACTCACAGAATGAATCTGATAAAGCTTCCTAAGCATGCTCCACCGAATGGAAGTGGGATAAAGGATACAGAGAAAATTCACATTTATTAAGTGCTTACTACATGCCAATCACTTGCTTAGTACTTTTTACACATTATCATAGGGTCATTTTTTTTCACAACTATGAGAGGTAGATAGTATTATAATCCAATTAAAAATAAAGTCCAAAGTCAAGCTGAAACTTTGTCTCACTCTAAAGACTATAGTTTTTCCTTCTTATCATACAGCATCTCAATATTAGTCCAAAACATAAACAATATTGGAAATATGTCCATCAAACAGAAAAATAAACATAGGCTAGATATCCATCTGCTCTAATGAATGGCTAATATGTACAAGAACTAGGTGGTAGTATTTACATACTAAATGTTAAAAAATCATTCCTATAACAGCAGCATAAACTTATTTATTATGAATATACACAGAACAATTTTACCTAATTTTCATATTGTTAGTGAGCTGAAATAGGAATTGAAGTTTAAAACAATATAACATTGAGAGAATTTATGAAGCACAAGAAAAAAACATAGTGAATTTGGGCACGTCATGTCAAACACATACCAGTACATTGTCTGAAATCAAAAATTGTTCTAACAACCGTAAACTATGGGCTAGTGTAAATGATGATTTTTAAAAAGCATTTATGTAAAAAAGCAATAGCTTCACTAGAAGGATGTGCAACTATGACATACAGCTATCTACTGGGGCTTTGGGGAAAAAAAAAAAGGAGGAAGATTGGCAATAGATGTTAGCTCAGAGCCGGTCTTCCTCAGCAAAAAGAGGAGGATTAGCACGGATGTTAGCTCAGGGCTGATCTTCCTCACAAAAAAAAACAAACAATAAATAAAATAAAATAAAAAGAATGTCTGTCCTTGATTTTATTCCCTTATCTCTGTCTTCTTCAATTCATTGTTATAAGAACCTCTATAGGGCTGGCCCTGTGGCTTAGCGGTTAAGCGCGCGTGCTCCGCTACTGGCAGCCCGGGGTTCAGATCCCGGGTGTGCACCAACGCACCGCTTCTCCGGCCACACTGAGGCCACGTCCTACATACAGCAACTAGAAGGATGTGCAACTATGACATACAACTATCTACTGGGGCTTTGGGAAAAAAAAAAAGGAGGAGGATTGGCAATAGATGTTAGCTCAGAGCCGGTCTTCCTCAGCAAAAAGAGGAGGATTAGCAAGGATGTTAGCTCAGGGATGATCTTCCTCACAAAAAAAAAAAAAATCAATGGCTTCCATCTCTCTTATGTTTTTTTACCTAACAGTGTTACTCATTCCTAATTTTTTCTGTTAAAATGAAACTGAATTTAAACCTTTATTGATACTATTATAAACAATGTAAATTTTAGTGAGCAATTATGAAAATAGTGAAATTCCATTAAAAACACAAGGTAATTCAAGATCCAATTCTAGACAACTGTTTTATTTTTCTTAAGCAGGAACAAAAGTTACAAGTCATCTAAAATAGACCAACTGATTCTTCTAAAATAATTGAATTGGTTTGAACTGATTTGAGAAAAGTAAAGTCCTACGCCAAGATTAATTTTAACAGTCTTGAAGACCTTTCAAAAAGTACCTTGCAAGGTAATTTATTACTTCTGACAGCACAAATGATTGTGTAGTCTATGCTGATGCCTCCACACTCATGTATTTTATGCATGAATGTGTAAACATTGTTTCCAGTTTTATTCTGGAATGGTATTTAATTTCATGAGGCTTGTGATTCTCACAGTCCCTTGCTTCTATCTCAAATGTGTCTGCATCCCCAATCTTGCAGCAGTTCTGGTTTCTGCACCCTGTCAAATGTAACCTTTGTGCTAATTTGGTAAAATCAGTTCTCACATTTAGTGCTGAGAGACTGATAACTGAATTCTCAAATGAACTACACATTTGCAGAGATGAAGTACAGAGCTGTGGACAATGACTGTTTTCCCACAGTGTAAATTCTTCAGACTCAGCTGTCAACATGTGAGTGTGCAGCACAAAAGCAGCTTTAACTTGATGACTTTTTTCCTCCAAGGCCATAAAAATGAAACGGATACTATACTCTCCTTTATGTTATTCCATCTTCTAACGACATTTTCTTTCTCATAGACAGTGGAAAGCCTGTATGCCCTTCATAGTTGTTAGTAGATCAAAGTCTCCTGCTTGTTGAACAAAAAATAAACATTTTCCCTCCTACATAAATTATCAGTTTGAGAATAGATCAGATAGCAATGCTGAAAGAGGTTTTTTCCTACTAATTTTGACTCTATACAAAGCCCAGGTTTAATAATTGACAGTGGATATTCCAAAATGGTCCTCTGGGATTTTGGAGTTTGGCTCTTTTATAATTTTACACAGACAGCCTTCTTATGATCTCAGCATCTTTTCTTTTCCTTGGGGAGGCCTCTACTTTCTCAGATGGTCGCCCAGGTACCACTATACCTCCTCTACCCCCAGGGGTGGATATTTGACTATACGTCCAATCCTTTTTGATTGCCACAGTGTTTGTACTCAAATCACAAATCTTAGGCATCATCTGCTTTTAAGAGAACAACAATAGAGAAGTGATGTCAAACTTATTGGAAACTTGGGAGAGCAGGAAATAAGAGAAGGTAAGAGAAGTGACCCTTTTAAAGAGAATAGGCTAGTTAACAGTGATAAATACTACAGGAGAGATTGTCTAAATGGGGGTTGAAAAAAAGGTATAGTAAGTCATCAGTGACCTTTGGAGGAGCAGTTTCATAAGATCAAAGGCGGACTGAAAGTGGCTAAAGGTGGTGAAAATGTTGAGGAAATGCATTCCTAACCAGGCTGTGGACTTAGACATATAGGGACTTCATGGCATGCCATGATTAAAGGAACAGTTTGGATAGGATAGACGAGCAATCTTTCAGATCAGAGAAAGAAATCAGTGGTGAAGAAGAGATAAAGACAGAAAAGAAATGTAAATTGGGTAAATTTACAAATAAAACATCAATGCGATTAAGAGCAAGGGCAGAAGGGTCAAATGTGGAAGGTAAGAGGCACACCATTCTTACTAATGCATGAAAAATAATAGGACGATCAGAAATGTTGCTGCAGGAGAGTAGAGATGCTGATTGAGGTACTTTGAGGTCTATTTTATGTTTTGCATAGCCACTTTAAAGTATGGGATATATTAGAACAGAGATTGTCACACACAACTCATGGTCTCCTGAAGTTTCAGCGAGGTTCAAGTGGCAGAATTGTGACTCTCCTCTAACAAACAAATGAAAGACAGAGGTGATGAAATGAATTTTGGGTTCCCCAAGAAGGGCAGAAAAAATAAATGTGGTAGAAGTTCAAAGAGTGAGGTAAACAAGCATCTTACTGAGAACACAGATGGACTATAAACCATGAGCTTCATCCTTATTAATGAGGCAAGTGAAACCAGGAAACAGTTCATGGACGAGAAATTAGTAACAGAGCAGCTTTATTTCATAATATTGAAGGTATATATAAGTAGAGATAATTATTTAATAATAAAAAATAACCATGATAATATTGCGGGAACCATTATAAAAATCTTTGATGAACGCGTAAGTGAATAAGAAAGGGATGATTAGGCATATGTGTGTGGTGATGGATTGTAATTAGTATTTGGGTGGTGAATATGATGTAATCTATGCAGAAATAGAAGTATAATGATGTACACCTGAAATTTATACAATGTTATAAACCAATGTTACGGCAATAAAAATAAATAAATAAATATACTTAACTCGTGCAAAAAAATAAATAAAACTATATAGACAAATATATAACGATTATTTGGTTCAAAATCTGAGTGAAAATAGTATTTATTTTAAGTATATAAATTTTGTACATTTTCTCCTATACTAAATTTACTTATATACTAAAAAGAGAAAGAGAGTAAAAATGTATCTACTTGATCAAGTAGTAAAGCCAGTGCCTGAAGTTCAGGAAAGTGGCTTCTTGTTCTAAATCTTCTACAAATGGGTTAGATATAACCTTAGATAAAAAATTAGCCTTAATTTCCTCACCTAGAAAACGGGAGAGAGGATTTTAGCAAGATTAAAGGAGAATCAAATGAAATGATATAAAAGTTCTTTGAAATTTTGAAAACACTTTCACTGTAATGTCGTTATTAGCACCGCAATTTTTTTAAAACATTCAATAATTTATATGGTGCTCTCAAGGCATTATAAGAGGTGTGGAGGAAAAAAAAACTACACCATGAGATTTGTTGTGGTGTCCCTGTAAGACAAGACTGGTAACTCATCTTATCTTTTTCCACTGCCTCCCTTCCGTAGCTCCAGCCCAGAACTGTTTCTTTCCTTACTTAACTACTGAGAAACTTCAATTTTGGCACAAAGCTATATTTTCCTGAATTTTTAATCTCTCTTTTCTCTTTTTGCCCCACTTTCTCACAGCCACAGTCATGAAGTCACCACCACGAGTTTAACTGCATACGAAATCTCAAGTCATACTGTTTGTACTGTACAAGGAAAGCTCTCCCTTGAATTACTACAGATATACGTGTTACGTGCCTACATTCTTGCACGCACCACCTACCATTAAGCCACCTGGAATCGTGCTGCTCCGTCCTGATTGGGTGGTGGTGCCCAAGAGTTCGGAAGATAGCAAAGTCTCGTCCCATAAAATCAGCTGCCGTTCCAGAGTATAATTCTCCATCTGCGTTATGACAAAATAAAACCACATACACATACTTTAATTCAATTAAGGCAAGAAAAACTAAAGAAACAAAATACAAGTTTCATGTTAAGACCATGCTAAAAAGAAAAGAGATGCTCTCTGCATCATTATTCAAAGCTACTTATTTTTATCCTGTCTTTGTTGAAGGGAGTATTTTATTAAATGATCGTTCACTGATTAGGCATCTGACTACCCATTTAGCACTAACTTAGAAAAACTGAGTAAAATATGATTCAGCGGACATTACTAAAACAGGAAATTTTATTCTTTTCTATTATGACCAGAGACAAACTTAAAGTGCAAAATGCAAATTATATTTATCACACGTATGCTTTTGTATGTGTAAAGCTACTATGATTTAATATCCTTATTTATTAGAGTAAGGTATCATAAAATCTAGCTTATAGCTTTTTATTTTAATGGAAATTAAATTTCTAATGTACTTCCTCTTTAGTGGGATACGAATTAATGAAATTTTACTATAATTTAGAAAGGACTAATATTTTCCTTGCCAAATTTTTTTTTCTTGTTTTTTATTTTTTAATATATCAGGTGGAAGAAGCGTCTAACTTGATATAAGCCATCATACAGTCCAAAAACACGTCATCACATAGTCTCAGATATAACAGAAATGTGTCTGAAGACAAGAAAATTTTGACAAACACAGGTCATGATCACTACAGCTCAAGATTCTGTTGTGCTTTGACTCATTCCTATTTAAACCGAATTAACTCTAGGTCAGAGTTTAACAATGCAGGAATCATATTCAGAAGATTAGACTAGAAAGGACAAGAAAAAACGAAGGAGAAAGAGAAGTTAATATTTACTGAATACCATTCTGTGTTTGCCGGGCAGTCAGGCACTGGCTTGACATTTTCAAATTATCTCATTTAGTTCTGTCAACAAGCCCATGACGTAAATGTTATTCCTATTTTACAGTTCAAGAAACCCAAGGTTGCTCAGCTAATGACTACGCAAGTCAAGGTGAAAGTTCAAACCCAGGCCTGTTTAATCCCAAGCCTCTTACACTAAACCATACCACCTTTCAATAAACTGAAGTTTATAAAAATTACATTTTCTGTCCTTTAAACAGAAAATACCCCATATTATTTCATCCAGAAAACATATTACTGCCTGCTTACGTACAGTGAATTATCAGCAAAACAAAACAAAAAAATACAAAATTTTCTCTAAATAATCTACCAAAATAACAGTAAAACTTAACATTATCTTGTTGATCATTTAGATAAGTTAATGTTTCTGAATTCATTGATTTGAAAAATATTCAGAAAATAAAGTAGGCACAGATAAATTATAACTTAAACATTTGTATAACACTATCATTTCCAAAGGACTTTGATATTTATTAGATGAATCAAAAATTTTCTGTGCATCTTCAGTTATAAATGCCTTTGGGAAAGTCTTATTAATTTGATTCTTTATGTGATATTCTTTGTTCACACCCTCAGTTCTCATGTGTGAATAATAGCTTTGTAATGAAAACAGACATTCTCAGTGGTGCAACCAAAGTCAATTCCTTCAGTAGAACCTGTGGTTCTCTGATATGTTTGAATGCACCAGGCTTTGGAGAGTCTCCAAAGCAGTGGAGAATAGCTACACAGAGAGAATCACTGAGCAGCTACAAGTTATGACTTTAAACATTAATAGAAAGATGTCTTATCTTAGAGACTAAGTTTTAAAAAATTGATCATTTATTTTGGATTGTTGTGAATTGAGACGAATAAAAATGATGGTTTGACAATATATTAAGTACAAATTACCAGCTAAATGAATGGTACTCATATGACATCCTAAATTGTCATAGTATAATATCTTTGGGATTCAAAAGCATCTTGTGGGGCTGGCCCAGTGGCTCAAGCAGTTAAGTGCGTGCACTCCACTGCAGCAGCCCGGGGTTTGCCGGTTCAGATCCCGGGCACGCACTGATGCACTGCTTGGCAGGCCAGGCTGTGGCGGTGTTACATATAAAGTGGAGGAAGATGGGCATGGATGTTAGCCCAGGGCCAGTCTTCCTCAGCAAAAAAAAAAAAAAAAAAGAGGAGGATTGGTAGATGTTAGCACAGGGCTGATCTCACAAAAAAAAAAAGCATCTTGTGTTCTCCTCGCTTAATTAAATATCAAGTTCAAATCTGACTTACTCTCATGATAATATGCTGCAGCAACATTTTATCTGCCCACAAGGTAACAAAATAACCCTTTTCTAAAAGCACAAAAACATTATGAATAAGCTATCTATAAGTTTCAAAGGTATTTTGAAATATTTAAATGCCTATTGTCTCCTTAATTTTAACCTATATTCAATAACTATAACATTTTTCTTAAGGTTGATATTTTATCTTTTTACAGATATAATTGATAAACAGATGTGATGAATTTTTAAACTTCAGGTGAATTATTTTTCTTGATCTGGGTGAATAAGAGGGTGTTCGTTAAAAATGTGTTGTGAAAGCAGCCTAAAATGTTCATGTCAATTCCAAATATTTTTCATGTTGGAACACCTGTCACAGAATGCCTTGTGTCTTCTTTACCTTGAAAAATTGAAAGCATTAAATTATTAGTTGAACCTCATTGCTCTCTCAACCACATTAGGTGACGAAAATCAGGAAAGGTGATAATAGAACAACCAAAAGGTGGAAATGGAACAATTTCCTATCAGAGTGTAGTCAGACAAGACTATGCCCAATAGAAAGTATGATCAGAAATAGAAAAGTAAAGAATGTCATTAATTAATATTTTTTTTTTCTTTTAGCTTGCTTTAGTGTAAAATCCACACTTATGGTTGTCATTATACATAAACCTTATTCAGCAGAGAGCTGAAATAATACAAACAACAACAAAAGAAACTGCTATTTGGATATAGATAGGTATTTGTTCTCTTATTCATTTGTTTAATTGTTTTACAATTTATTTTTTTACCCACTTTCACATGAGGAAGGCAAAAATCAATATAAATAAAGGCAAAGGCAGAAGGACTAGACTGCCTAGTCATTCAGAGAAAGGGCGGTCATTCAGAGAAAGCAGAAGAGTTCTTCAGTGGAAGAGCCATTCACTCAATCTATTACTGAAAACAGAATTAAATTAAGGAATTGACTTAGAAACCAAAGGAAGGTTGCAGTTTAGGCACCAGTTGCCTCCAAGCATAGGAAATTACCTCCCACCCAAATATTATTTTTAGCAAGAGTCGACGTGATTTCTGTGAGCTGGAAGCCACCAGATGACTAGGTGGCCATGAAGGGTACACTCTCATACTGTCAATGCTCAATATCAGTAAGCGTTCCTTTACACCAGGCCTTAGACCAGATTTTCTGCTGAGAAGTCTATAAGATTCTTATCAGGGTTGACTGCTCCAGGTATTATATCACATATTTGTTATTTGACGCAAATGTACAGGCGGTAGAATATTCTATTCTTGTATTCTCATTAAGCAGATATATAATATCAACTCAGAGTATATTTCTTATATATATACTTGTGCATTTCCACCATGTATTAAAGACTTATTACATTCTGTGGCTAACTGAAATGATCTAATGATATCTGAGTATAAGAAATTTACTATACTTCAATTGGCTTATTTTTGGAGAACAAATATGTTTAACAAAAAAGACTACTTGTCAAACTTCTTTTGTAGTTTCTAGGTCATTTATGAAGTTATCAAATTACACGTTGATTTTTGGGCACAGTGTTAATTTTCTAGTTTTCTGACCCTAAATATAAGTCTTCTTGAAAATCTGAAATTAGTATATTAGGTAAATGTTATCCTACAATGATTCAAATAGCATTATGGTTAAGATACATACTTTTGGGTTTCCATATATACCAAGCTACTAGTGAAAGAAAATATGACATTTGTCCAACTTTATTAAATTGATAGTAGAATAATATACTCAAGAAATTGTTACATATATCAAAAAGTGGTTTCGGATACTCTGTCCAACAAAGCTTTTAAGTTTCTCTCTAAAAAAATACCACATAGGCAGTTTGCTGTCTCAAAAATAATACATCAGACTAAGATAAATTAGTGCTGACAGATGTAGCTAACAATCTAGAAATTGTTAAATATAAAAGTTGCTATTTGAGTACACTGCCATTCTTTCTTAACTATAAGCTTTCTTAACTGTCTCTACAGAAAGCATTCTTTACTGAGATGAACACAAAGTTTAGTGAACTGCATTTCCACCACAGCAGTTACCTGAGAAGCATGTTAAAAACAAAAGTTCATATGGACTCTGGACTTTCTGTTCACAGCTTAAAACGAAGTAAAAATGTGGCTTAGATCAGGTAATGTATTGGATTATAATTCCTAAGAAGGGTGTGGTGAGGAGAAAGAGGGTGAAAAAAACATTTCCTGATGAAATCACAGCATTACTAACACAGGTGTCAAGTGTGACATGGATGTGAGCAAAAATCAAACAAACCTGAAGACCAAGCCATTATGTTGTTAACACCTTAAGTAAATTCCACTTCACAGAGTAGAAGAGTAATTAAAAACAGAAGAAAAAAAAGAAATTTATCTCTCTCCTCTCTCTCTCTCTCTTTCTCACACACACACACACACACAGCATGAATGAAATCCATTTCTTGAGAGTGGAAGAGTGTGGGAATAATTTTACATTTTTACATTTATTGAGCTCCGTCTCTATACCAAAAAACATAATATTCTGGCTTTATTACTTATGTTGTCCTTTTGAAACAAATATTTTTTGAGTAGTTAATATGTGCACATGATACAAAATTAAAAATATAAAATTTATAAGGCACCAAATGTGTCTCTGAGCCTCCCTACAGCCAACCACTCTTACCAGTTTTTTGGTTTCTACTTCCACGTGTATTCCAGGAATATGTAAGCACCCAAATGTAGTATGCTATTACACTGTCTCATTTAATTCTCACAAGAAACTAGCGGAATTTGCATGGCCCTGCCATTTTATATACAAAGAAATTGAGGCTCAGAGAAGTTCACATAATTTTCTCAATTACAGTTACCTAATTTAGGGAGTACCTCGTTTGCTCTAAAACCAAGTGAGAGCATATTCTAATGTCAAATTATATTCTTTCCTGAGGCAAGACAGAATTCTAGCTTGGGGAAATAAACCTTAGCTAGAAATCCAGACATTTTAAATATACCTCAATAATATCTCTTAGTGATGGAATATTTTTAAATTATTAGCACTGAAATGCTTGGAGAAGACTTCGATGAGGAAATAAAACTGCTTTCAAGTTGACTATTCCTTCCACGTCATGAAAATGTGAGATGATCTTTAATTAGTTAGGAAAATCCTGGGTTTTATTCTTGTGTTGTTTTCACACTTGGCATTTATGCTGATCAGAGGAGCAACTGCTATTTTTTTTTTTTTTTGTGAGGAGATCAGCCCTGTGCTAACATCTGCCAATCCTCCTCCTTTTTTTTTTTTTTTTTTTGCTGAGGAAGACTAGCCCTGGGCTAACATCCGTGCCCATTTTCCTCCACTTTATATGGGACGCCCCCCAGCATGGCTTGCCAAGCAGCGCGTCGGTGTGCGCCCAGGATCCGAACCAGTGAACTTAACCGCTTGCGCCACCGGGCCTGCCCCCGCTATTTTTAATAAAGAATTTTTAAACAAAGTCATAAAAATATTTACAGGTGGCTAAAATAATAAACACTAAAAATAAATATTGGAGCAATTTCACATTGACAAAATGATTTTTTATTAAAAGGAGATTTGAAAAATTAACTTTACTAAGGTGATTTGAAAAACTTAGAACATGTTATAGGATTTGGAGACTTAATTCAGTAGCAATGCATTACCCAGGAGAGAATCCATATTTTCTATGGTTATCAGCTTAAAAATCCATGGCATTTTGGAAAGAGGTTATACTAAACCTTCAAAGATTTCATAAACTAATTTTTTTAAGCTGTCATCTGGTTTTAAAGCTTACTACTGTTGAAACTGCTTAATAGAGGGATTGATGGTATAGAAAGTGCCTGCTGTCAAGATCAGTCTAGCCAGTTTACAGGTGGTTTAAGCCAGCATTGGGGAAGGAAGCAGTCCAGAAGCACCTTGAAAACTTCTCTTATGTGCTGAAGTAAGGAGACTAAATTCAAAATCTTTTCGGTAGACAGGCTTTCCCAACAGCCATTCTCTAATATACAATGTACAATCTGTATATTTCAGAGACAGTTGTCACCCTTGTATGTAAAAGTTTGGTAAGTGTTGTAGAAAATATTTATGTTAAAAAACTCCATTAAATTAGTATGCACTCTTTTTAAAGGAGCACAAGAGAAAAGGCCAAGAAAAACCCAAGGAGGGGAATTAAATATACTGTGAGAGGAAGAATTTATAGCATAGTTACAAAAGAAGCAAATAACCTCAATAAAAGAAGTCACAGCTCTTGAATTAAAATGGTGTTGAGGATATTTTGCGGTATTTTACCAGGTCTAGCATGGCCTGTATTTTTCTGTATCGTGTTTCTGTATCTTGCTATTCAACTGATTCAGAAATTAATTTACGTTGGTCGAATAATCTCGTCAATAAACACCAAATACCTCTGCAAGTTGCTCAATTATTTGACCTTATTGAATAGGTGAGGTTTGGACTTCCATTTAAAAGCTGCTTCTCTGAAATGCCTACTGTTCTTTTTAGCCATACAACCTCTCCTTGACTCACAGAATTTCCTTCATTCTCTTTTCCTTTTCACAAACTTATACAGCTTTTTCAAAGAAGTTCTAAAAAATTTGGAGTTTCATATTCTTTGTGGACTTTGTGTGGTTGCATACCATATGAACTATGTAATACTTACTTGTCATCATCCTTTCTCAAAGGAATATTAAAATAAATAATCAAGCAAATCCCTACTGAGAAACATACCACAAATTAAAGCTGCTTTAGGCACAATTTTACACATTGCTTTTTGAGGAATATCAATCCATTTTTTAGTGTGCAATTTAAATAAGTATAGGCTGCAAGTTTGAACAAGGTAGGCCTCCTCCCCTTTGTTTAAGACAACTTTCAAATTTCTGTGTGTGCACTTAAGGAAGCCATCCACATGTAATCACTAGGCCATCTGCGAATAGGAAAATTATAAGTGTGGTACACTTACTGCATTCCTTCAGGTCTTAAAGTTTTGTTAAAATGCTCCATAAATGGATCAAATGGACTAAAACTGTCTGCATTTGAAAAGCAATAGAGGAGATAATTCATGCTATAATGGTTTTATTCTTAATAGAAAAGGGATCAGTGAAACATAGTAATAAAGTAAACACTAGAGAATACTGGAAAAAATATACCTTCCTAGTTAATGTTGTAGTCAATAAGACTAGAGTTTTATTTTGTTGAGTAGGACAAAAGTTATTTTTAAAAAGAAAAAGACTGGCAAAACTTCATGAACTTATGACACATCAAATAATAACCTAAATTTACTATTAAAAAATCTAGATTTATTATTCAAAATTCAATTAGAAATTTTACACTTGAAAATTTCACGACTATTTTTATTGTGTTATCAATAATTACTTTCTATATTTTATAGAAAAGAAAACAAAAAAAAGGAAATAAAAAGTTACCTAATTTCTACAGAATTATATTAAACACATATTCAGGAACAGGCTAATGATTCAAAATCTTTTGTGTTTTAGGTTGCTGGTATGCTCAGAAGTTAAAAAAAGAAAAAGAAAAATTGTTTAATGATGTATCACATTTTGTTTGTGTGTTTATTTAACTCCAGTCCAGAAGTAGTTAAAGAATGTAGAAAGAATTCTTTATCTTTCAATACAGACTAAAGTTTTCTCCTTCCGTCTACTTCTATCTTCTTCTTCTATCCTTTTGAACTATGACTAAACATTCACCACCCATCTGCAATGTTGAAGGAAAAGACGAAAGAAGAAAACTAGAAAGGAAGACGGTCAGAGAAAAGGATAGAGGAAAAACATAAAATATATTGTTAGATTAAAAAAAAAAGAAAACAAAGTCAAAAAAGATGAATACAGAAGGACTTCATCAACTTAAGGTAACACAACAGGGCCCCTGCCAATTGTACCACCATTTAGACTGACTGTGCTGATTAAGTTGTCCAGATGTTGAGAGTGTGACAAATCTTGGAACTACAACTAACGAGATAGACTGAATCTCATTCTTTTCTTCTGATATGTCAAAATTCCCCCTTGAAATGTCTCTTTCATGAAATAAAAACCAAAACTCTTACAAAATAAAAATTGTGAAGTTCTAGTGGGGATATATAGTGAATGAGCAGGCAATTTTATTTTATTTTTTCATTTTATTTATTTTTTTATTTTTTATTTTTTGTGAAGAGATCCGCCCTGTACTAACATCTGCCAATCCTCCTCTTTTTTTGCTGAGGAAGACTGGCCCTGGGCTAACATCCGTGCCCATCTTCCTCCACTTTATATGGGATGCCGCCACAGCATGGCTTGCCAAGCGGTGCGTCGGTGTGCGCCCGGGATCCGAACCAGTGAACCCTGGGCCGCCACAGCAGAGTGCGCGCACTTAACCGCTTGCGCCACCGGGCCGGCCCCAGGCAATTTTAAAGATACTATTAAACTATTTCAATTAAAAAGAATCATAGAGTCCATAGAGCAATAATCAAAGCAGCATTTAGTGTTTCTTCTTCATTTTCAAAATATTTGAACATACCCAACTGAAATCCTCCTAAAATAGCTCATCAATAACGAAAAATCTTGGTATATAAAAAAGGAACACGCAATCTGGTTATTATCTATAGAAAATTTACTGTTTGATTGTTGACTACGTACCTATTAAAAGAGATGCCGTCAACAGTTTAGGGTCATATGGACTCTTCCCACGGCCATTTTCAAAATGTAAGTCTTCCAGCTTAAAAATGTTGTCCTGTAGAAAAGAAAAAGAAAGATTGAATTTATTTATAACAAGAAGTATTTTAACACGCCAGTTAATCAGACAGAGGTTGAGTATTCACGTCTACCATCAAGGGGTATTATAATTTGTATAAACTTTACAGATGGTAAAATAACTTAAGTAGATAAAACCTAGCTATTACTAGCCAAATATCTACTTAGCTCGGTGATCTTCAGTAGCATTTAGCATGTTGCAAGTAATAATGCATAAATGAACTCTAAAAGAACAAGCCATGTCGTGATAAGAGTAGAGTGAGCATTTTATCACATAAATATGCCAAGAGGTACCCTAATGTCTCTTGAAGGAAAGAATTTTAAATTTAAATAAAATGACTTTTTTCCCCTCACATAGAGAAAAAAAAAGCAATCCACTATATTAGATTTCTAGAATAAGATACACTATCTTACTTTTCTGTATGTGCTTCCCAAAAGGAAATGCTAAAGAGCCATAGCTGTCACTTCCCCCTGGTCTGTCATTCCTACAACTTTGCTGCTTACAAGCTTCTCAAGCATTTTTAAATTACTCACATTGGAAGGTAGGAGTACTTGAAACTATCATTATCAATTTCTCTAAGTGTGAAATATCAAACTGTATGTTAGGGGAGGTGTGCCCAGAGGTAGTGTCATTAAAACAACAAGCACAGAGATGACACATTTTTATTACAGGGAAGTCTGCTCAGTTAAGGCTCAAGTACCCAGAAACTGAGGTGAACATTTGATTACGTATAGAAATATGCACAAGTCCCAGGGTAGAAAGCACTGCAACAAAAGCCCTAATAAGTGGGTAACTAACCATGCTTGAGACCCAGTCCTTGGAATGTGTCTAGCTACTGAAATTTCTATGTGACAGTGGAGCAAATTGGGGGGTATTTCTGAGCACTCTTTTCAGAACCATATGCTCTGGGAATTAATTAGATCAGAATATGTATGCTGTTTCCAGTAGCACACTGACTTGTCCACTGACTGAAATAAAACAGCTTTTTTGGCAATTTTTCTACTGTTCACATAAAAGTATTTTCTATCTTCTTAGAATAGTAAATGTTGTTCATTTTATGGCCAATAAGGATCACTTTATTTAACATTTAATATTTCTGATGGAGCTAATGGCAGAGTTTCAAATTATGATTCTTAAAACTCATTTGAGTTAGGGAGAAAGAGTGAAAAAGGAAGCAAACCAAAAGTGTTCTCTATTTTTATTACTGTGAGTGAGAATTACCAATTCTATTCTTGCCTTGTATTGATTCTGTATTTGGCAATTAGCTATCCCTTGGAATGATGGCTCTTTAGCTGACTTCTAAAATTTACACTATGCAATAATTTATGGGGTTTCTCAGAATTGTGCTAGGCTGTAGTGGAAAGGGCAGTAAGTCAGGGGTCAGGCCCAGCTGGGCCAATTATTCGCTCTGGTTCTTTGGTAGCCAATTAATATTTGAGCCTCAGGTCCGTAAAAGTCAATGCCAATAAGGATATTTAACCTCACATGTTACTGTGAGGGTTAAAGAACTGAAATAAAGCATTTTTAAAGCAGCAAAATAAAAAGCAAACACAATTTACTTTTATTTTATTAATACTGCTCATATTACCACTATAACAAAAGAATATGAAAAATTTAACACAAGTTGTTACTATTATTGTAAACTTTCCTGGCATAATTGGAAAGAAATATTACTTAATGACAGTTATATAAGTCACCAAGTTACAAACTCATTTACAAATACAGATTTATCATAGGCACTTGAATATTAAAATTATAATATGAAACTTAGTGACATATGCTAAGAAAAAGCATAGAAGAACCTCTTAAGAAATATTTATATGTATTTTGATGAAAACTATGAAATAATCCAAAAGAAATATGCTCAGTAAAAGATATACACTCTACTGCCACAAATCATAGAAAAGACTAACATTTGTATATGTGATTAATTTTCACAGGTTAGAGGAAGCAGCAGAGAGAAGTGGTGGTGTGGTTGAAAATAGTTATAAACACTACTATAAGTTTCTTGTCCTCATAAGACATTTTACAATACTGACAAAGATAGAGGAACTATCCCTTAAAGTAGGAGACACTTGATGTCTGGGATCATGTGTCCAAGTTAATAAGACAATGCCAAGGCAGATGAAAAGTACTTCCAATCTCGTATTTAATATTTGATTTACAAGGTGAAGAATTAGACTTCATAGGAAGAGAGGTTAAGCATGTCAGTTATGGTTCAAGAGAAGATGAAAAACTATCCTTCATCATGGTGTCAGGTATTGTGTTCAAAGCTGGCTTCCTTTTCCTTTCCTCCTTTTTTCCATTAAATGTAACTCTTACCCAAGTTTTTGGGTATCACCATGTAATTCTTCTACATTCTTATATGATTCTACTGAAAGGTAAAACGTTGAATTTCCTTTCTAGCCAAGTGAGATGGGGGCTTGGAATAAATATAATTTGGTTTCTGAATAGGGAAGTAAATTTCTCACAAATAAATATTTGTGGTGTAAAATTCATACCCATTACACATAGTAGTGGGGTCGAAGGATGTCATAGATCAGTAGAACTGGGTATTACCCCTGGCTCTGCCTTTTATTAACTATGGACCTCAGGCAATCCCTAAACCCTTCTGAAACTCAGATTCTTCATCTGTAAAAGGAGGATACAAAAATCACATAGGGTTGATGTGAATATTTATTTTAATAATGTATATAAAACAATACTTAGTATGCCCTCTAAAAATAGTCGTTAATTTCCTTTTCCATTGTTTTTAGTTGCCACAATAAAATTATTCTTTCCTACACTGATCCATATCTCTCATGTCATAGTGGAAATGCTTGGCTATATTTCCATCAGTGGAAATTAGGACAAGTGTTTAAAATATATACAAATGCTTTGGACTCCCAAAATGCACTGAAAATTGTTCTTTCCTATAGCCAGCTAGACCAGTGTCTAGGTCAAAAGCTTTCCTGAAAATTATCTAAATACAATACATGTAAAAATTATCAATTAAGAAAGACTACCCTTTTAATATATCTGATAAATTTAACGTGATTGATATAAAGAGAGACCAATATTGCTGTTTCTGTTATATTGTGAGTGTGATCTATTATTAGATGTGTGAATATATTAACACACTGTAAAAGAACTCGGTGTTAATATAATTGTATATTAACATTCTATGTTGTCATATGTAACATATCACACAGACAACCGTCCAGCTGTACTCAGAAAGCCTTTTGAAATCTGATTGCTACTCAATGATTTTCTGTTTTAAAGAGCATCAAATAGATCACATATGCAAGTAATAAGACCAAAAATCCTAAGACCAGTGTATACAATTAAACTGCATAGCTTATATGTCTTATTTGGGCTGGAATGGTTTTCATTTTTAGTAATAGATGAACAAAAATCTAGCTGCATGGATTCTAATTGCTTTAGCAGATACAATGAGCATATCATATAAGTTATTGTGCCATATTTTATTACATGATTGCATCAGTTTTCAACAGCTATTTTTAGCTCTCAAGACCACTCTTTCCCCTTTGTCTTTTGGATTTCCTGACTGTTATTAGACTGTGGTGAGGTAAGGCATTAGAGGAAATAATAACTGTGCTAATGTCTAATCCAAAGTCTTATAAATTATAAACCATTGGTGACATCATGGCAATAAATTTCCTAAATCTCAATCTTGTCCAAGTAATAAATTTATGTAACAAAGTTGCAATTTTAGGTGTTTTATCTAATGATTAAAACATAAATGATGTTTGCCTAAAAAAACGAAAAGAAAATATTACATATATGTGATAGAATGACCATTTTGAGTGGGAAACTATATAAAATTACATCAAAACCAATACCTGGACAGCACAGCATTTAAAAACATATATTATTATATTTTTTTCAAATTGCTCTTTTTCCTCTCCTGCTCTTCACAAAAGACATCTTGTTTGCCAGTTATACTGAATTATTAAATATTCCCTGGTCACATCATGCTTTTTTTCATTTTTGCCTGAAACATCTTCCTCCTCCCCCCACCCACCCTCAGCCCTCAACCCCAGGGTGAACTTCCTTTCTTTTAAGAGCAAACTAAAAAGTCACTTCCCAGAAGTCTAATTTATTAATTTCCTTTGTGCATATCCTAATTAATAATAGTACACAGGCAATGCTTATACTGGGTAAAACTACTGGCTTCAGCAAAGAAGGGATGTAATAGGATCTCACAGGAAATATTGTGGCATACTGTATTTTGCCCAAAGGAGATCCTTTTGTGGATCAAATTCATCCGGAATTTACTTTTGCTAAAAAGGTGACTCTAGATCTATGCTGTGCAATACTATAGCCATGAGCCACATGTGGCTATCTAATTAATTAAAATTAAAAATTCCATTCCTCAGTTACACTAGCTATATTTCAAGTGCTCGATAGTCACATGAGGCTTGTGAATACAATACTATGTAGATGCAAACATTTCCACTGTCACAGAAGTTCTATTGGACAACACAGTTCTAGATCCTAAATCCTATTCCCTTAGCAGCAAAGAGTAGAATCAGAAATTAGAGGGCCTCCAGGGAGAGAAAACTTGGACTAAATCACAGTAGAAAGGGGACAGGAAATTTACAAGAAGAAATTATACTAAAAACACTAATTTAGTTTTTGATTTTTATTAACCAGGGTTTACACTAAATAACATTTAACAGCAGTACAGATGAACAAATACATGCCCTATATTTTCCTATACATCATTCTTCCATTTGAATCACTTTTTCCTAATCTATTCAGGTACAAATTTTACCCATTATTTAAACTGTAGGTCAAGATACTTAGTCCACTAAATGTCACTGATTCTCCCCAGCAGAAAAAATGTTTTCTCCCCGGAACTTGCATAGCAATCTATTCATACTCTCTTTTTTACCTTCAACCTTGATATTCAATGATGCATGTATTCTTTTTTTACTATAAAATTATTTTGAGGCCAAGGAAAAATCTTATTCACTATATTTCTTTCAAATACTAAGACAGAACTTTGCACTGAATTAAGCTCAATGAAAGAATGAGTGAATAAATGAGTGACTATGCGATTGAGTAGAAGAGGCTCTATAGAAAAACTATATCCAAGGAATAGAAAGGACATAGCCCTGGTCTCTAGGAGCTAATAATTTAAGGATACGACATAGATACGAACACAACTGTGCAGTAGAGGTCAGACTACAAAACTCAAATATTAAACCAAGTTTTAAAGTGAGTTTTAGGAAATGTGATATTCTTTAACTGTTTTGTGTTATATGTGTTACTATTACTGTATTATTGATACTTGTTATACACTTCAAACATGAGTTTACTCTTACTAAAAAAGATAAAAAATAAAACCTAATGACAAAGAGTATAACCTTACAGTCCTTTCATTTTTACATCCCTGTTCCTCTTTAATTTTCATTGGGCCTTGTAATTCTTCATTTATTATTAATATTAAGCTTATTAATAAATATTACCCCTCTCAATAGAGCCATCTTCATTGAGCGGTAAAGTTATCAGAATATTCCTTTGCAGAACTTCAAAAATCTTTCTGATCAATGTAATATCTCTCCTGTGTATCCCATCATTCCAGTATAACTGTTTTACCTGACCATTTTTTTTACTTGATAGAAATTACTCCAAATAGCTCTGGGTTGTAGGAAAGTAGAAAAGCAAACTGGAGAAGCTGTTTGGGCTTGCAAAATGCAATTTTCTACTTAAAAAATATATAATTTCCTATTGGTATTTTCATCTTTATATTTATTTTAGAAACTTTCTAATTTATACAAGTTTTTTGAAACACTAACACTAATAGAAATATTGATACAGTACATACACACTGAGTTGTGACTACGTAAGAATTATGTTTGGAATATGAAGGTCATAGGTTTAATTATTTAACTCAAGGAGCATACCAAAAACTACAAAAGAAATTGTTGTAAGAAAAATAACAATAATACATTACATACACATGATATTACAATGTTATAAAGTATTTGGTAATTATTTCACTTAACACTGAACTCATACTGAGTGCTAATGATGTTCTAAGACTTCATGTATATTATTTCACTTAATCTTCAAACAACCCTACTATAATTAAACCAGTTTTACAGATGAGAAACTGAGACATTCTACATATACTACTCAAAATCATACAGCTAATACGTTATGGAGTAAGAATTTAATAACAGATCTGTCTCTTTCCAAATCCATGTTTTTAACTACTCTATAAAAAGTGAGTTTACCATAAATATTACATGAGATGTACCCTAAAATAGTAGAAATTGGAAATCATAGGAATTCAAAATGGGGATAGATAATTTTCTGTTTCAGCATTTGAAGAAAGGCTTTATTTGATTTATGCCTTGAAAGATGTATTTTGGTGAGAGATGAGTGTGTCCATGAGTACGCATGCGTGTGTATGTGTGTGCATTGGCTGTGGGTGCAGAGGGTCGGAGGAGCTCATAGAGAAAGGGCAAAGAAAAGCAGAGAGGCAGATTATTCTATCTAGAAGAAATGGCATAAACAAAATTCCCTCAAATACAAATATGATTCATATTTGATAAATAACATAAGGTTGAGTTTAGACAATGAAGAGTATATGCATATATTAAGAGATAAGGTTGAGAAATAAATTTGGAATCAAACTGTGGAAAGTTTCTTGTGCCAGAATAAGCACTTTAGTCTGTATTCAGAAGGTGTCAGTGACACAGTGATAATTTTAGTTGGGAGAACAATAGCATCAAAGAGGTGCCATATTATGATGAATCTGACAGTGATGTGTAGGAGGATTTAGAGACATCTGAGCCCGGTGGCGGGAAAAGAACTACTGCCATAGGCTGGGGAGAGAGAAGTAGGTCGTGTTACACATTACGCAGTTTAAAGGAATTCTGTATGTTGTATGTTGTCACTTGGTTGACTCATTTAGCTCCTTTGTAGCTCACGTCTCTTCTGCTACAACAGAATCCCCTTTGATATCCCCTTTCTAGCAAAGCTATGGATTCTTTCCCTAAGAAAACTGAAGTTAAGCATTCATATGAGTTATAAGCAATCTTTTGGATTTATTGACTTTATGTAATCATGGTAAGAGTTTCCAAACTAGTTATTCCACAAAGACCTTTCCATTTCTAACACGGTGTGATTCTACCGTCCTATCAGCCTGAGCTTGGACATTTGCTTCTGCTGTTCTTTGTCCCCTCCTTAAACATAATACAGGGAATATCCAGATTTTTAAAACCTATTTTCCTTTTCATTCTCTACATATTATTACTTGGAATTCATTTATTTTTATAAATTCAGCCATTGAACTTCAGCCTCAATCCCTCTGCTATTCTAATCATTCAAACTCGGTTTCCTGGACTGTATGAAATCTCCTTATTTTCCATAATTATTTAAAAATTGAGAGCTATTAAGAGTCCTTGGCTCTTCAAAAGAATATAACAGCAATTATGAATAATAAACTTCATAAAATTAGTCTGTCAGAAAGAGTTATTTAACAATATACATTGTAGGAAGATACAAAAGAAATGTAACCTTGGTCTCTGTCACCAAATGCTGAGAAATTTAAAAAGTAATGCTATGTGAATAAAAAAGTATAATTTTCTGCCCTGATTATAATATATTAAGTCTTGTCTTAGATTTAACTATGACGTCAGCCATATCATATTAGAATTCTGTGTTTCTCTACAATAAAATAAACAAAACATTGCTTCAAGTAAATGATTCTTAATTGAAAAAAGAACCTCAATGAAAGATAAGTTCAAGGAAAAGGCATATACCTGTAAAGATTTTTAGGTCTCTGTATACTAATAATACCTTCTTTTCACATTAATTAATACTTTTGAGTATTATATGTACATTATAATATTTGGTTTTAAAGCCAAAACCTAGTCATTTAATGCTAAAATATTTAGTCAATAATTACAATTATTATACTTATTCAATAATTGCCACTATTTTTTTTTAAATATACACTTTGGAAAGGAAATTTTCCTCAGCAAGTAAAGGTACAAAGCCAACTATATGATAACTGTTTTGACAAAAATGCATTTTACCTATTAAATTAAATAATAAAAATATTCCAGTTATATAAATTGTAGTCCAGTTTAATATTCATGGTATATGACCAATATCTAGTTATATCTGTGCAGACTTTTTTTATTGAATATAATTTCTGTTCTGGAGGAATTCTTAGGATTCAAAATAGAAGAAATATCATCAGGGTAGACAACATTCTCACTAAGTTTATCTCCAGGCTGAATCTAAGTAGGAATGGTTGGCCCCTGGCCTCACTGATTTTGTCAACCTCTACTGTTTCCTCAAGCATGGCTTTAGTATATCAGAAATCTTACCTCTGAAATTGGTCTCCAGAGACTATATGGCTTTTCTGTGACCCGGAATTTTCCTGTTATTTAAACTATAAGGTAGATACGGTAAAAATATTATTGTTTATGGATTATGAAATCTAGGTTCTATGACCCATTGTGCCAATTATTGATTGTATGTCTAAAACAAGTTTTTAAAATGTCTTTGAAGTGTCAATATTCCTATCTATGAAATGGAAATACTCCACAGAATTGCCTCAAGGATTAAATTAGATACAAGGTGTATTAACATAGTTAAGCATACTTAAACCATATAGAAATTTAGTTCATTATAATTTTAATTATCATAAATATACTATTAATGACATCTTTGCTATGATAGCATGTTGATAACTAATTTTCTATGATTATAATAGCTAGTGTCTGTTAAGAAACTATTAGCCAGGCACATTCTCCTAAGTGCTTTGTAGGTATTTACTTTTTTATACTCACAATATCCCTTGAAATGCATGGTGTGATTATCCTAATTTTGTAGATGAAGAAACAAACAAAGAGAAAAAAGTGACTTGTTTAAAATCACTCAGCTAGTATATAGCAGAGCCAATTTCCAGAACCAGTAACAAACGGAGGGATTATAAAAAGCTAACCTTTTTGTACTTGCTTTGCACGACCATGTTACTTTATGAATACATATAATACATGAAGTGTTGTTATATATACTATCTCTTAACTCAACTTTGCATTCCCTGTAATTCATCCATAGGTTAGGCCCTGAATTAAGCTTAACTGAATTGACCATGACAGATAACACTGTATTTGATATAGTCCTCACATTATACTATTAATAGAGTAAAGACAAGTAGAAGGAATTAACATGTTTCTAACTTCATTTGCAGAAAAATATATGAAATTACTTGTTTCAAGTTTGTGAAAAGTTACTATCACTTTATTCATCGTCCTCCTAGTAACAACACACAGTCCTTACAACTGGATTAAACAGGATTTGCCCTTTAAATTTAAGGGACCTGAATTTATCTGGGTTCCTCAAACAAACATCAGTGATATGATTCATCTGCTTTTTGTCATCATTAAAATTAATGGTATAAACCAAGGAAAACAGAAAGCATATGTGTCCTTACTTCATGCAGATTACGTTTTTAATAGGAGCTTAATTTGAGTTTATGCAGATATCACAAACCTGTCATGGTATAATTATTCAACCATGAGTGCCTGTTAAACTCCCAAGGTATATAACAAGGAAAGGGAAAATTCTATATTGGCTAGAGTGAGAAATTCCAGAACATGAACAATTTACTCTACAATGTTTTGCGCCAGTGAGACCTGGTAAAGTAAGCCCAGTCAAAGAGTGAATCAATGGTTCACAAAACATAAACTAGTGAAACAACTCTTTCCATGTGCATTTTAAGAATTCTATGTTCAAAACATGGTTGTTATTTGCCATCTTATAATTTCATAAAGCATCAGAGTGTTTTTTTAATCTTAAATCATGTAAGTACAGCTATTACTTTTTACCACTTCTTTTTATAAATCTGTTTGACACATCCATGATTAGACACCTCTAGGAAATTTTATCAACCTAAATGTAACTATGTCAATAGAAAGATGCATATGTACTATAAGAAGCATCTGAATGTATTTCATATGGTTTCTTTATGTTTAAAGATTTTTTCATAGATACCATCTGGGAAGTAATGAGGCCAAAAGAATTAACATTTTATTTACACCATGCTTTGCTTAGCAAAGCGTTGTCATTCAAGTGTTGTCATTCAAGTGTTGTCAACATCATATGACGTACACGATTTTCTTTTAGCAAATTAGAAAAGATTTCAAAAATTACTATTTTGGCAAAGGTATTGTAGGAAAGAGACAATCCTGTCAATTCTTGGTGGGAATATAAATCTTAGAGAATAATTTGATAATTAGAAAGATTCCTAAAAATGTCCATACATTTTAACTTGATTATTTTACTTTTGGAAATACGTGCAAAGAAAAAAATAAGAGAAAAATTAAAGCAAGAAAAGGTTCATCATGTTATTTCGAATACTGAAAAAAATTTAAATGCCAATAAGATGTGGGTGGTAAACTATGGTATATCTACATAATTGATTATGATGCAGATATTACAATAGATGTTTATGTTAAATGTTATAATACCTAGAATCAACACCTGTTAAATCATCGTGGACGCAATAATGCAACAACTATGTAAGATGCATGGAAAAAACTTGAAGGAAATCCATTAAAATGTTAAGTCTCTACCTTATGTTTTTTGGGTATTTTTTCTATTTATATTGTTTTTCTCGTTTTTAGCATTTTATGCAATGATCATGCAGCTCATGTATTAAAAAAAAAAAACTAACCAGGATCTCTCTATCCTATTATGTAACTAACTCTTCAAATTGGCAGTGCAGGGACTGAGTCTGGCCCAGAGACACGCTTTATTTAGTTGACACAGGGTTTTGAAATCTTGAATTTGAATGCCCTTTTATGGGACTGAGGACTTTTCATAGGACAATTCTACTTTTCCATTGCTCCCTATTCTTTTGTGTTTCTTTATCTTTTTATGTCACCTGCATGGTCACTGTATGCATTTGGGTTTGCAACCCCTATAAAGCACTGTAACTTACTTGATCACCAACAACTACACTGTATTTATCATCTAATAGTCCCCACTTTTCAGTGTTACTTCAAATAACAAAGTCCTCAGAAGGACTGTGGTCATGCTCTCATATATCATGATGAAAGTACTATGAAGTTTAGCAATTAATCATGGTTAAACACAGAAGTTAATGGGAACTTCAAAGTGATTTGAAACTCTAATTGTCATAGTATCACAAATCTCCATAGCTTTTCATTCATTCTTTTTATATAAGTAAATTGATCTGTATATGCACTGCTGTTTAACAATGTCTCTGTTTTATTTAGAAAAAAAATTGACTTTTCCAAATATTTGCATCTAAATTAATTACTCAGAATTCTTAACAGCTGAACTTTAAGGCTGTTTGGTTAACTACCAGAAAATAAAGGCAGAGCAGTCCTTAGAGAAGTATCCAGATATTGGGTGGCTCCCTTACTTTCAAACTAATGACCATAGAGACATTCTATATTACATGTTGAGCTGACTTCTGGGTCATTATTTCTAACCTACCAGAGTGAACACTTGAATTATTTATAAATGAATTGCTTTCACTGGTAGAAGTCAGTTTCTGGCTATAAACAAGACTTTGTTATCAAACAAACAATTATAATTACATAATCTGGAATAAATTAAGCATTTTTATTTGGTTTATTAGTTAGAATGTTTGATATTGAAAATTATAGTGCACACCTAAAATTACCATTCACATGGGCCAGATATTTATATCATTCTAAATGACATTTTCAATTAGAGAAAACATAATAAATCTTCGTTATAAATTATTTTAAGAGTAGTTGAAAGCTCAATTAATATCTTGCTCAGCTTATTCATGGCTATTTACTATCCTTAAAAAATATACTTTAATCCCTGTCATTCAGAAATTTAAATTTTAGATGGAGGGAGAATATTAACACATAAAAATTGAGAGTCATAAAAAATGAATTACTATAAATTATGATATATATTTTTACATAATGTGTATTATACAAACTCAAAATGAAGAGATGGAAGAGATAGTTTAAATAAGTAGAAGCAAGAATGCACATGATACATTTGTGGCATACCTAGAAGAATGGCCCAACCGGAACAATGGACTGGTGTGGGAATAATAGGAAAGAAAAATTTAGCAAAATTCTGTTTTCTACTGTCTAGGTACTACTGAATTAAAAAAAAAAAACTGTCAATATTTTCTCTAGTCTATGTTTGATCAATGTTGATGGATAATACACATAATTACAGTCAGAAAGCCCCCAAATAAATATGTATGCAAATGGAAAAGCTAGAAGGAAATATGCAGATATATCAAAAAGGTATATTGGGGGGTGGCCCAGCAGCATAGTGGTAAGTTTGCGAGCTCCGCTTTGGTGGCCCAGGGTTCGCGGGTTCAGATCCCGGGGAGGACCTGCACACTGCTCCTCAAGGCATGCTATGGCAGCATCCCACATACAAAATAGAGGAAGACTGGCATAGATGTTAGCTCAGTGACAATCTTTCTCAAGCAAAAAGAGGAAGATTGGCAGGGCCGGCCTGGTGGCACAGTGGTTAAGTTTGCGTGCTCTGCTTTGGTGACCTGGGGTTCACAGGTTTGAATCCCGGCGTGGACTGATGCACCACTCCTCAAGCCATGCTGTGGTGGCGTCCTACATACAAAATAGAGGAAGAGGCATGGATGTTAGCTCAGAGCCAATCTTCCTCACCAAAAAACACCAAAAAGAGGAAGACTGGCAACAGATGTTAGCTCAGGACCAATCTTCCTCACCAAAAAAAAAAATTATTTTGGACTACTGATTATATTTATATATGCATACACACTTATACATACACATATGTACATATACACACATATGCGTATATTCTATATATTTGACCTCACATGTTATATATTACATATACATATGTGTACCACTAAATATTATATGTTATATTTTTAAATATTTCTTAATCATGATAATGGGTTTATTTAAACCCATTATTTAAACATATAGATACATTCAAACTATAATGCATATTTTAAAGGGTAAGAAAACAGAACACTTTTTTTCTAATTACAAGATTAACTAAAGGTTCCCTGTTTTAATTTCTGCCCCCTTCCTTTTTATTTTTTTTTCCTTTAAAACACTATTGAGAAAAAGATTGAGAATGGCTTGCCCCATGGTCATAGAAGAAAAATACTTAAAAAAAAATTCTAGGGGTCGGCCCAGTGGCATAGTGGTTAAGTTTGTGCACTCTGCTTAGGTGGCCCTGGGTTCGCAGGTTCGGATCCCAGGAGCGGACATGAGCACTGTTCATCAAGCCATGCTGTGGTGGTGTCCCACATAAAGTGGAGGAAGATGGGCACAGATGTTAGCTCAGAGCCAGTCTTCCTCAGCAAAAAGAGGAGAATTGGCAATGGATGTTAGCTCACAGCCAGTCTTCCTCACAAAAAAAAAAAAAAAGATTCTAACTTTGGGGTAGCTTTTCAGTCTGCATCATAGTTTTACTTTAATGCTGATTCCTTCAATATTGTTTTATCATTTCAATTATCCATGTTACTGTTGTGTTCCAGCACACACAGAGGCAAGAAGTATATACTCTTGAAAGAGCAGACTATATTATATATGTTTCATTCATTTTCAAATTGTGAATTATTTATTTGAGCTGCATTCTAGCTACAAAGCTAAATAAGAAGGATAAGCAGCAGGAAGTAGAAAGCGGAAAGACCTCAAGATGATCACAAAAGAGTGGGAAAGACAAGGAAAAAGGCAGTGGGCATATTGTGGAGTAGTAAATCCTCAGGAATTTAGGTAATTTTTAATATTGCTGTCATCGTTGAAGAATCCTGCAATACTAAATAAAACAAAAGCTACTTGATGAAGAAATATATTTTATTTTAATCATCTTTATTTATGATCTTGCATAAAAATGGTGTTCCTTAATTTAAAAAGAGAAAGTTATATTATATTGAGCTTGTAAAAATTTAGTCCTGAGGTCCTTTTCAAGGGATGACCAAGGACCAAAATCTAAGAAGCATCCTGAATATAAAAAATCTACAGGCAAAGTCCATAATGTTATTTGCTTTTGAGCTCAAGGAATCCCTCTATGAATCAGATATTAATTCTAAGTCACAAGAAGTTTAAGCCATCCAAAATCTGTACATAGATAGAAAAACTAAATTTTGGTTTTGTGGCATTTTTAAAACATTGCAGGTGTCATGCTCTCAGAGCAGTCATATATAACCTAAAAAAGTCCATAGTCAAATCTTTTCTGAATTTTACAGGATCACTTAAATAATACATAATGTCAGTTGCTAGTGCTATTCATTACTGTGTCATTACAGTTGTAACAAAAAATAAAGGTTTCATCCTCAAAATTTGATATCAGAATTTAACCAGTTAGACATTTCTCTTCACAGAAACATATAAAAACATTTTTAAAACATAGATTGTCAAAATGCAAATGAGGTCCAAATTTGATTGAAAATGGATCACAAAATTATTTTGGTAAATAAATCAATTTCTGATAATATTTTCTATCTTTAAATTTATATTAAATTGCAATAAATTATGGGCACCTTATAAGAGGGTTCACAACATATATTTACTATATGTAATATATATTTTTACTAACATAATTAAATACAAATATAATTAACTAAATAATTTTAAACCATATTTCTTAAAATTGTGCAATATTTCTTTAAAATTGTATATAATAAATGTAAATAAAACCAAAATGATGACTGACTCAATAAGGGATAATCATGACTTCTAGGTAGCTTAGATTTATTAGTACTACTATTTTACATAATCCATCAAAATAGATAAAAACACCGAAGTTCAGAGAGAATAAGTAATTACTCAGTATCTTAGTTTTAGAATCTTTTCCACCAAATAATCCTGCCTTTTTCCATGGTAATATTTGTGGATTACCTTTACAACCTTTATGCCTAAATCCATAGTTAATTCTGTAAAGGCATTGTTCTATATACAATACAAGCTACATCTCAAGTGCCATTACTAATTATCTCATGTTTATTTTTGCTGACCTGTTTCAAGTCCAGATTTCTGCTTGGCTGAGCATCAGTGATCATACAAGCGGTGGGTGTGTGGCCGGCTTAGAAGCACCAATCATTTCAATGAAATTTCAGCTGTTTATACATTTAATGTCTTGATTTTTGAGTCCAATTTAATTTCATAGAATCATTTGCAGTTTTGCTACAGTTCTCAATTTCTTTATCACTTTCAAGTCTCTAAGGGTTATTTATTTATTTATTTTCATAATAATGCTTTAAAAAAACTGATTGTAAAGACCAAAAAAATGACCACCTGGCCATTGTTTCCATATAGTCTTTGAAATTATTGTACATATTTTGAATAAATGACCAAGTAGTAATCAGATAAAATAATATTTATACTTTATTTGAAAGTAATTATAAAATTAGGATAGATAATGAAATGACACATTAGGAAAATTATGTGTAACTAATGAATTGTAATTCTGGACCTGTTGCTTTATAAATTTTCACGCAGAAATATTTGAAAACATAAAGGAGACCCATTAGCTCTCTGGAGAGTTGAATTGAGACAGTGAGTTGACAATAAATGTAAAAAAATTTAGGTGAAATCACTTATGGCAGGATCTGGTAATTCCAATTTTCCATAAATCATAAAATAATCCCCTAAACCCATTTTGTTTAGAATACTTCATAGCTAATTTGGAATAGCAAGGATTGGGGAGCAAAATTCATTTAGTATATTAAGTCGTTAGCAGTATAAATGTTGCTGCTCTATATGGTGTTATAACAGCCCTCCCAAAAGAAGCAAAACACTTTCTTTAGACAGCTGCTTTATTTTGTGGTTTTTAAAAGTCAAAAGGACCAGTTCTTGAATTTGAGCGTAGTCTTCTATCATTTAAATTTATGCTCCTGGATATGGCATATATTAGAAATCTAGCTCCTCTTTATTTAAGGACACTCAAATTTTGCTAATGCGAAGGTCGTACATGTAAGGAAAAACAGACAAATTAGGCAGCTCTCCAGTTGACTAATAAAAAGCCACAACATCAGTTTACCTCAAATATCCTAAGGCTTAAGTTAAAATTTCTGATCATGAGCAAAATAAGGTACAGATCTGTTCTCAACAGTAAGTGAATTATTTTTGTCTTTATAGATATAGACTGTCCAATATTCTGAAAACCTACTTGTAAGCTGCTATTCATTGTCATTATACATTGTCAAAGATAGTGCCGTTAGGAAAAACAAAGTTATAGTATGTGGAAACCTGAAAATGCCTACGTAATGTGATGCCTAACAACGTGGGTTTCTCAAGGGATGTTAAGAATAAAGGATAAGAATATGTCAGTATTAGTGAGGGAGGATGCTACATTTGGAATGAGATATTTTTTGGCTAACTGCATCAATGGACTGTATTGAAGTTCAGGAGGAGCAAACGGAGGATGAGAGGGGGTGTCATAGGAAATGAGAACATAGATGTAGGAGGATATCATATTACACAGAGCTTTGAAACTGACCGTAAAATCTTAGGCATTGTTCTGGGGGAAAAAAGTAACTGGTGGGCTGGGACTGGGACGAGGGCAGTGACTGAGCACAGATGGAAATGAAAAACTGCTGTTAAGACCAAGAAAGAAGAAAATATGATAGCAACTAAGTTGAGGAATATCCTGAATCATGTGCTAAAGTTATAAACTATAGCACAACTGGAAAGTTTGAAATTTTAAAGTTTTTTTGCAGATAAAAGTCCAATAACATTTAATACAGTTAAAAAAATAAAATAAATTTGTTGAAATAGTTAAACTAAAATTAATTTCATCTGAAACATCCCATTGTATTACTCTAATTTTTTGTCTTCTTTACCCTTTTAAAAATAAATGAAGCCACCATTCTCTACTAATATTTTGTATCCCCCTTTGCACTTTTAAAAATAAACGAAGCAAAATGGAAAAGATGCATATAAATGGGTTATCAGGAAGACAGGGCTGGTTGTTAGTCAGAAGCTTTGACACCAAGTTTTGAAGAGGGAAGTACAACTGAACCTTAAATGTATGGTCAACCCAGACTGCTTGCCTTTCACATAATTTATTATTTTTGTTTTTGTTTTTGGCCATTGTTTGGCAATTATAATTGCTGCAATTTCCAAAGATAGGCAGCCGCAGGATCAGGGAAGAAGACAGGGCAGTGTTGTTTTTCCTGTTTTCCTACCTCTACTGCTATTACAAACTCTGTGTAGGTGCTCTGTGTGATTGTTTCACAGAACCAGAGCATGTACATCAAAGGCATAAAGCCTGCTGCTGTTATGTGCCTACTACAATCATTACTACCACTGTCCACTTTGCCAGCCCTCTCTCTGGTGCTAGCATTCAATCACAGCAGCACAAGTTGACAACATAGGAAGATGCTAGGTCCGGTGCCACTTTTATAGTCTCTGGAATTAGAACACCTGGGTTTGGGTTCAGGCTCTGCTGCTCTGTAGTTGCGTGACTCTGGCTTTCACCTCCCTAAGGCTATTTTCTCCTATGTGACAATTACATATAAACTCTTTGCTATTATTTTTATTATTGGTATTTTCATATCATATTTATATTCCTCACAAGAGAGCTATGAGGTAGAAATTATTTTCTTCATTTGACAGTTAAGGAGATTGCTTATGCTCCAGGGGTGCAACTAATAATTGACAGAGCTGGAATTTACAATAATTATATGCATGGCTAAGGTATCATAATAGAAGACAGTAGGTTTAACTGTTTAGGTCGTTGCTACAGGAATCATATGATTTTAAAAATTCATAGCAAAAAAGGTGCGGCTTGTGTACTGAGAAAATATTCTGGGAACAAGAAACTATTATTTCTAATCTTGCTCTACCACAAGTTGTCTTAACTTGTTTCTTCATATGCTCACAATGATAACCAGGGGCCTCTGTAACAAATGATAGAACTAAGAAACATAGATAAGTTTTGTTTTTTCCAAAGGATTAATAGGGAAAGATATTTTAGACCCATAAAGATAAATTTAGCCAATTGCACAATTTGTTTTTCTTGCTGACCTACACTCCCTTGAATTTGATTCCTTTCATGGCCAAATTTCACATATAAGTCGTTTTATACTTGTCCCTTTTTTTCAATTATCCCTTTCACATGAACACTTTATACCCGCTCTTCTACTTAAAGGGCCATATTAGAAAACACCACTTGTTCCAACTCCCCTGTAGATCTCTCAAAGCTTTTTTGTTGTTGTTGTTGTTCCTTGGGATTTTCATTGACTATGGAAATTCTGAGTGCCTATTTCAAGGTATGATTTTCGGTTTTGACTCTACTCCGTATTTATTCTACCTCTATATCTATTTCCTCTTTCTTCATCACTTCTCCCCCAGCTTCACCAAAAGTACTTCTGCTAAGGTTTAGTCTTTGGGTTCCTTGTATTTAATTCTCCCTAATTATCACTCAGAACTTTAAAATCATGACTTCCTCATCTACACTTCTTCTTTTTCCCTTCAGCTCAATATCTGCCTAAGTGACACACTGCTTGGATGCTCCCTCCAAATCATAACCTCAACAGAGCGGAAACCAACCACTGCACTTTCTCTACTCTTAATACCAGGATCCTATAATCAAACTAATTCTCCTAATGATGCTCCAAATCTTATCAATGAAATCTTCATTATTTGTCACACATGTTCAAAGCCCAGAATATACATTTGGGTATCAGTTTCATTTACTCTTTATTAACTATCAATTATCAAATCTTTTTTTTAGACTTCTACCAAAGAAGCTCTTGTATTGTTTTCTTTTACCTTCACCATTCAAGTATTGGCTGTGATTACATCAAGATTAGATTTCTGCTTAGCTTCCTAGAAGACTTCTTTGATGCTTTACCCTTTTTTATCCAATCACTTCATCACATACTCAACTAGCAGTTTAAAATTGTATAGAACCTGCTTTCACCATATTAATTTCTTACTCAACAATCCTCAGTAGCTCTCTCTTTTTCATATACATAACTTTCTTTCAATTCCTCATAATTTGATCTAATCCTAATGCCCAACTTCATTTTCTATTTTCTAATAAGCAAAATGGTTTATTCAGCATATTCTCTCATATTCTCATATCCAACAAAAATAGTATATTTTCTATTAATTTCATGTCTTTTTCTGTTTTTGTTTTTTTTTTAATGAAAATATTTACCTTCTTCTATCCATTTATCCAAACCTTCCCAGGCCATTTTCAGAATTTCTTTCAAGTAGTTCTGAGTTCAAATCATGACGGGGATTCCCTAGATGTGTGATTTTGTGTTGGTTATTTAACCTCTCTAATTCCCATTTTTCTCACCTATAAAATGCAAAATAAATTCCATTTGCTTATTTAGACTGCTGTAGCAATGTAATAAGATAACTGCTTGGCATAATGTTCGGACATACAATCATTAATTTCTACAGTATTTTTAATGATCCTACCCCAGGCCAGGGTCTAGGGGTGCAGAGCTGGATATAGCAGATACAGGATCAGTCCTCTAGCACTTTGTAGTTTTGTAGGGAAGACAGATCTTAAACAAATACTTATACAACATTCATGTAATCGTAATGTCTATTTCTAAAGGACAATATCATATGAAAAATATGAGGGTGATTTATCTTAGGTAGGGACCGGGAATGAGGCAGCCAGAGAAGGCTTCCCTGAGAGAAGGACATCTAAGGGGAGATTTGGGGGATAAACAGAAGTCATACAGAAAAGTGTTCAGGAGTAACTCACAAATAGTAGTTTAGTGTTGCTGTTTTATTGTTACACTATAAATTATTATCCTCTTGAAACCTTTCCTGGCCACTTCATTCCTATTGACCTCTGTTCTCTGAAAACCTATTTTACTGTATTATATTCTTTTACTATCGTTGGTCTTCATCTTTTTGCATTCTGTTTTACTCTGTTCCTCTGTGCCTTGCAGTGTTCTTCCCATTTTATGAAATGACCCTATTCCTGTCTTGATTTGCTTTGAAACTAGCTTAAATACTCTTAGGCAAAATTGGATATTCCAAAATTGGGGCTTCCCGTATATACGTATAACTGTATTATAACTGGTCATTGCTTTATGCTATATATGATTTCTTTCCCAAATGCCCATGCAGTTCTGAGGGCAGAAAACATGTCAAATTTATCTTTCAACCATAATGTTGGTATCACCAGAAAATAAGCACAAAAGAGGTATTTGTTGAAAATATTTGTTGACGGTTTTATGTCTCTAATTCTAAGTTACTTAAGGCAAGATTCACATCTTACTTCAATCTTATTTACTACTACTATCATAATATGGTATAAACGGTATTCTGTGTGTGTTGTATGCTGATTGATTATGAAGACATTTTTCACATCTATTTAAAGATAGAATATTTTATTATCTTTTGACTATAAAATTTGACATATTTAGAAAAACGGTATGAAATGTAAAATCCTACTTATTTTTCCAAACTTCCTGCCCAACAAGATGAAAACCATTATAATATGAAATATTAGTTTGAGAATTCAAAAATAAATAAGATACAATTATCCCTCTGAGAGCGAGAAGTCTTTGCTGTTGCTCTGAATGTTCTTTCAAGCTACTATGTTTTCAGGATTTGAAACAATGGAAAGAGGACTTTAAAGTTATTTACTTAACTTTTTTGAGCTTGAATAAAAAAGGCACTGAAGTAATAATCCTTCTAAGACCCATTGATGATTCAATTTAGAGCTGTTAGGAAAAAGAATGCCATTTGGTGAAAAATTACATGTAAACGCTTATCTTGAGCACTACTTTGCAGTATGTTTTCAGAGTAGTATAAAATCCTTCCTCTTAAATAGGAACAGAAATCTCAAGATCTCAGTTCAGCTATCAGTTTGGTATTCCACTTGCAGAAGAATATACGTCACATATGTTGCCATTAGCATAACTGGTACAAATTTTGCCATTTTTAAAATAAATCAAGTCTACAAATTCTTCAAAAAGAATATTTTTAACTTCATAGGTACAAATCTACAAAAACTTATCAACTATTAATATTTTGACAAATATCATATTGCAAATATTATTTCACAGTTAAAAACAGAGAATGTTAAAATTACTGATTTAAGTGCAATTACAGTTTTGAAGATAACCATTTAATAGTCTGTAATCTTAAATTGCTTGACTGAAATGATACATATCTAAATCACATCAAGTTATACTATAATTTCAAATTACCTAAACATCTAATAAAAACATAGTCATTCCTTCAAGGTAGATATTAGCATTTCTTATGGTAAATTCACTATAAGGCTTATTTTACAAATTGAGTGCTTCTTTTATAATTATGCAGCTCTAAAGTGTGGTATATGTATCTTTTATATATATAGGTGGTATACATATATTTTATATATATTTAAAACTATTTTATATATGTATATATATACAAACAACTCATAGTTTAAGTATACTGTGTATTAGTTTAAATATCTAGATTTATTAACTAGAAAGAAAGCCTTTTGTGTTACCAAACTAAGTTTTAAAGGTTACTAAATGTGCCGAGATGCAAAATGGATTTTTAAACTTAAAATAGTTGACAGATATATAGAGACTAAATAAGTAAGGTATTTAAAACATTCATTCTTAAGACAATATATTTGAAAATCTCATTATTATTATATCATGAAAGATTTGAAATTAGATCTTTCTTAGTATAGGAAATAAACTAGAGAAATTGTGTTTGTGAATATTTGAAAGATTTTAAAGTTTGATCCCATATATTCTCTGAGTAATAAAATAATACAAATATTATAAAAGATTGTCTTTATTTTTTAGATGACAGTGGAGGTGGAAGTGCATGTATTTCTTGGATTTGAAGTTTGATTTAGAAAGAAGTTGGTAAGAACTTTATAAGTAAAACTATGGAAGTTCAGGGGTTAAGTCAGTCAATTTGAGTATCTCATAGGCAAAAATCAACACATGCATTTAATAAAAATCTAGGAATTTGACAATCAGAGTACTAATGGCTGCTAACTTAAAAGATATCCTCCTTTCCATTTCTGAAACATGTATTATTTAACGTTTGTTCCTTATGCAATGGGCAGGTAACACAATGTCTGCAAATGATTTGCCTAAATACGTGCAGGAATAGCCTAGCACATGGCAATAACATGTTTCTCTGCAAGGAGGAAACCTAAATGCAAAGAAAAGGAAACACACGACACAAAGTTGAACAAATGCAAAATAACCTTTAAGCTTATACCTAGAAGCAAAGAAAATAAATCAAAAGTGGGACAAAATGCATGCTATTAACTGATTTTTTTTCTATTAAAAATAAGGTTATTTAAAATTGATATTTTTAAAGTTGTAATAACTATGCTGACACTGGTGGTTCTTCATTTACTTATTAATTAACAAATATTATCAAGTCTCTAAAATGTGTCAGACAATGAGCTGTAGAAAACTGTAGATTGATAAAAAGAATATGCTTTTTAGAAAATATTTTATATTTCACATCTAATCTGAAGAGAAAAACTCCAAACCTAAAGCACACACCTTATCATCCAGAGTGCTGGTTTGGAGAGACGGGGGGGGGGGGGGGGGGAATAGAATGAGAAGTACTTAGTGTCACAGTTCAGAATCTATTGAGCAGAGTGCTTTACTAGGTTAAACACATTGGATCACAATATCCCTTTGAGGTAAAACGATATAATTAAATCTTAATCTAGCTAACACTGTGGTTAATCCTAAGTGGTTTCTGAAAACTCAGTCAGGCTTAGAGAAAACTACTTTACTTTGACTCCACGCTTTAGGCAATATCTTCATACTTTTCTCTCAATGAATATCGAGAAATTTATTGACATTAATAACTCGTAAGAGAAGAGCTTACTTCAGTCATTTTTAGTCTGACAAAAACAGGCAGTGATTTTGACTATAATGCTTTTTTTCTAACCTGCCAAGCATTGTAGAATTCTGAGATGCTTTATCCAGAATCTAAATCAGTAAGTTATGAACAAAATTAAATGCCATAATATTACAATGTCATATTACTTTCCAATAGACAGACACGCAGGTTGCATTTTTACATAACTCTGTACACTCTGCTCAATTCTAAAGTCTGAATTCTAGTCAACCCACCGTCTACTCTCTGAGAGTATTAGTAAACTAATGTTTTACACATGCCAAATACATGCTGTTCACACAGAGGAAAAAAAAGGCATTTAAGTAGAGTCAAGGGAAACTTGCTCCCTGTCAAACTGCTCAACCTCTGAAATACCTGATTGTTAAGCAGGTTGTGTCATCTCCTGCCAATTAAATCCTGATGGGGGAAGATGAAAGGCAATTCTCTTACCAAAATAAAATTTGCCTTTATCCTCAGAGAGCTTTAATTCGAAACTCAAACAATGGAGCTCAGTTTTCTTGTAACGCTACCTTCAGTTATTATCTTTTGAAGGCTCGTGTGTACATATTTCTGCCCTTGCCCTTCTACTTGTCTCCTTCGCCCTCTCACCTGAAAACTCCTACTTCCCTACACTGGCAGGAAAAACGCTGCTGCTGAACATCACATCCCTTATTATATTTATTGCTTCCTGTGTGTTAGTCTTCAGGAGTGAAATGTAGACTTCAACACAAACGTTATGTTATGAGTGAGAGCACCCAAAAAATCTTTAAGTGTCATACTTGATTCAGAGTATGGAATTCTACTAAGAATTTCTATTCTATTCTGAACAAAGTGCCCAAAATAAAAATTAATAGATATGTTATTATTATTACTATTATTTTGCAATAAATTCCATTGTTAGCCTGACTTATTTCATCAAAATGGGTTTTGAGGCATATTTCTTCATACCTTCCTTTCCTTCTTCCCCTCTTCCTTCCTTCTTTTAAGTTCAGTCATGTATATCCTCCAACTACTTCTTTCCTGATTTGCTACATAAGGGCTCTACCAGCAAAATAAACTTCAATTGCAGATCTGTGTAAATGTTATTGTGAAAATTTTATTTAAATCTGTTCTCTACTAAGGCCATGTGCATATGATGGATAAAACAATTATACCAACAACAACAAAAAAATCGCAAGTGCTAAAATTTCAGCACAGTTATACGTTAATATGGATTATTCCTGACATGAAAGTGGAAATACATGTCAAATGTATAAAATGGCTCACACTGAAATATAGAGTACCCTCAATTTTTTAAGAGACTATTTGGTGTTATTCAAGGTTCAAACTGGCTGGGGATTTTTATTTTATGTTCTCATTCTAATTTGCACCCTGTGGCCCTTTGCACAGGAAAAACACAAGAATAACTAACCCTCGAGAAATGAAGAAATGATCCTTAACAGTTAAGAGTTTATAACATGAATCCTACCTGCAAATATATATGCTATTTCAGATAAATTCTCTTCCTTTTGCTTTCTGAGAAGATTGCTCTGGCTTCAGTGTAGAAACCTGACTGCACAGGCTAAGCAATGGTGGTGAGGAGCAGGGAGGCAGCAGGATGTGAGTTAAGAGCATTATTTCATCAAATGGAACCATATGGCATGGTCACCTTTACACCTCTGGTGTGGTGTCCAGCAGAGGAGTCTAATACATACAAGCATGATCTTAGACGCGAATATCTTTCTTTTTCTATTTCCTAAATACTTACTCACCACATCTAACATCATGGCTTCTTGCCACTTTTTGCCCATCATTCACTTCCTCTGACCTCAAACTTGGCTTGCTTTCTTGATCTTAAATTACACACATTTTCAACAATTTTCTTTTTATTTTATTAATATTTTTAAATAAATTACGGTCAACTCAAGGTTAAGGCTCTTATGTCATTATTTTTCAGAATTAAGGCTCTAATGTCATTTTACCCATTTGTATTCCAGAATATTCTTATGCATACAATGATGGGCGTGCCCACGAGAGAATGTCACATATGTGCATGTCATCTAACACACATAAGGTTGGGAACAGCTGTTGTAACATTCAGAATCCTAGAAAATACTAAGTTACATGATAGTGGAATCCATACTTATAATAGCATAATACGATACCAATTCTAAAAAGAAAAAGCAAAAACAACACCCTTTGGGATACAAAAACTGACAAATCTGAAAGTCTCCCAAATTTATAAAGTACTGATGAAATATTCTGCTTCGGATATTTGCAACAGTTGAGTGATGAACAATGCGCAGGCAAATTCTATTGGTATACAGTACTGATCCATTTCAAAACAATCACTTTTCCCACAACAGACGTTTATTACCTTAAGCTAAATGGAAAATAGACTAAAGAAAATAGACTAACATGTATTTGTAGATAAATATATCTACAAACATATGTTCAGGCAGTCTAAATTGACATATTCCTTCTATTACACCTTCATAATTTTGTCTAAGATGTTGCCATTACTATGGATATAAACACACACACACACAATATATATTATATATAGTTTTATACATAAAAGTGTATATACAGATATATATTTTATATATACATTTCCTATTGAAAACATTTGTAGAGAACTCGGTACAGGAATTATGAATACTTTAAATATAAATCAAACTGCACTTATTTTAGTATCTTTTTTCTAAATCAGACTTTATCTCTCTGGACCTATTGAGGTTTGTGCCTATAAATATCTTTATTTCTGATTTTATCTTTTTCTTTTCTCATGCTCTATGTCAACACTCAACTAGTCTCCACCCTGTTCATTAAAGCTTTTTTCTAACAGATGTTGTATTTTCCTTTTACTCTTTCATGTTATCCCGGAGAGATCAAAGCGTTTAGTCATTCTTGTCCATTGTATGCAGACGTGTGTGGGGGAAACTTTGCATGATTCTTGTGTTCAGGTTGCTTTCCTAATGTTTTCAATTATTTTCTTTGATAATATTTGATGTGTTGACTGCTTCAGCTAATAGAAATCATCTTAAATCCAGCTAATTTTATGAGAATAAAAGGAAATAGTGTAAAGTATTGAAACAACATTCAAATTTTATCTATTTTGAAGAGGCAACTGACTCATTTTCAATAAGTAAATATTACCTTTGTGAAAGAAATCATATAGTTTTTCCCTGAAATTACATGATATAGTTTATAATCAGATCATGAATGCATGGAGAAAGAAAGTAAAAGACAACTATGTTTTAAAAATAATCATCTAACGTTACTTATTAACTTCAATTTTGAAAAAAACCTTATAAACAGCTTGACATATATGGAAAATTGTGTCTTTCATGTCTTTTTACATGTTTGGCAGTGAGAGTGAAGGTAATGCAATGTAATAGAAGGACTCTGAACTGGCTGTCAGGAGAAGTGAGTTTAAGTTCGGCTTTTACCACTAAGTAGCCATAGGATTTGTGAATACTATTTAAGCAATCTAAGCTTAAATTTCCCATATTATAAAATGAAGGACAGGAATTAGAGGAGCTATACAGTACCTGTAAGCTATAGTGTTTTATAAAGACGTATATTTGAGCAATAATTTTATGGAAATTATGGTCACAATTTAACTCTGGACATACAATATTTGAAAAAGTAAGATACCAGATACTGCTCAGCTTTGTGTTCAGTACGCATTGGGCTTAAGCAGTTATGAGTATATCAAATTTTCCGTCTTAATTTTTTGTACTAAAATCTTCCAGATCAAGTACAAATGCGTAGTACCAGTACTATGCTGCTTTCCTTAACAGCATATTTGACAAATACTTTTCATTTCTGTCTTAGAAGATTATTAAAATTTTCACACTTTGATAAGTATAAGGTAGAAAAGTGAATGGGAGTAAATTTTTTTCATTCATCTGGCAAAAACATCATTTTAGTTTGGTTTTCATTTCACCTGAAGTTGATTTTAATCAAGAAACAGAAAATTACTGATTGCCTCTGATGCACTTTCTAAGCAAGGGTACATCAGTTCATTTCAAGTTTTCTGGATGTTTGCATGGTAAAAATGGTAATATTTTGCTTATCACTTACATAATCTTTTCCCATTCCTCTGTCAGATAAGTTATCACATCTTATTCTAGGAAAAAAAAAGATTTTTACATATGTCTTAGATACTGTGCAATTTTAGTATGAATTTTAATAAATTCCATATTGCTGTTAGCAAAAATTTGATGTAGTATCAAGGTAATACCTAGGATTGCTATCTAGCATGATACAATACAAAGAATAAGTATTCCTCCCTGCAAATCTTGTGTTTGTCTCCGAGATTTAGGCCAGCAAAGGGCAGTAAATGCGGGACACTAAACATCCATCCTTTCCAGGTTAAGTAATTTAAATTTGAGGTAAGACAGCTATTAAATGCCAGCAAAATATAAATCAAAGGAAGAAAGTTTGCCAGGATAAAAGCACTTAAAAGGAGCTTGAACCCTGGCATGTACACAAAACCTCATTTGCAACACTAGAAACATCCAGACTTTTAGCCTCTATAAAGCTTTGTGATAATCTCAAGCGAGGTAACTCATTGAAATAGAAGCTAGTCTTGTACTTCTTAATCACTAACCTATTTTCTGAAGTGTATGTGCATAATGTGTATTAGATAAGTATTTTTTTATCACAAGAGAAATCCTGAGATATAAAAATGTTAAGGAGACCAGTTTAATGTCATTTCAGTGGCAGCAAAAGTCACACAATGAATCAGTGACAGACCTGTGAATTGATTTTAGATCCCATTAGACTCCCTTTTTAACCACTCAGCAATCCCTGAGCTTGCTTTCAGTGACCAAAGATGCACAATCGAATTAAAATGGCAGACTGAAAAATAAAAATAAAATAAAAATGGAAAGTAGTCATTCTATGTGGTTTGATTTCTGACAGTTGAAACAATATTTCCTGCAGGTAAATGAACAAATCTCAAAGCTATACTCACATATTAACACCAAATTTTCTACCACTTATAGGGGGATGGATTTAAATTACTGAAGTATAACAGAAAAATATGAAAAGATAGAAATAATTGTGTTAAATAAAAGTTGAAGGCCTATGCCATTAAATATTTTAGGCAATGATTAAAGGATGTCCTTTCACATAAATATATATTTCTCCAAACACATTTGTTCTAGCTGGAATTTCTAAAGACTCATAAGTACAAAACTAAATTTGAGTAAAATTGTAGCATTTTTTTCAAACATGTTAATATTTCAATATCTTCATAGGCAGAGATAAGTTGATAAGAACCATTTATATAGGGAAAATGAAATAAAGACTATGCCAATTTTCTGTTATTTGATAATTTGTATGTCATATAAAATTACATATTTTCTGTTTATAGAGAATCTAGAATTCTACATATGTACACCATTATCCAGACTTTTCTATGTTCTTGAAATATTACATGATCAAAATATTAAGAAAAAGGACATCTTTCATTGCTAAATTTACTTTGAATGAGAGGTGGAAAACTCTTAATTTTTTTTTATATTTTAAGAACTCTATTTTAAATATATTTCTATTACTGCTAAATATTCTGATTTTCCCTTTTGGGTAAAAAAGAATTATAACTCTCTTTGATTATAAAATGTATTACCACTCTCCTGTGTGTCTGAGTGGAAGTACGAGTAAGTAGGTTGTGTTTATCATTGCTCAATACCTAGATTATATAGAGAGGGAATTAGTAGAACAGAAAGTAATTGATTGTGCGGGGTATCATAGCACTTCTGTTACTGAAACGAGACTCCCTGATTATATTATTACCATATCCTTTTAAAGATGAATTTGCCACAGCCATGAAATTTTACCAAGTTGACAAGCACTGTCACATTTTTAGCACAAAGAATTTAATGATTCTTTCACAAAAGTTCCTAATCATGCAAGTAGTAATTCATTTTATTTGAAATTCAATATTTTGAGAGTGTTTAGACCTGAGTATTAATAAACACATAGTACATATTGTTAAATATGGCAAGATTTCTTTCTTTTTTAAGGCTTAATAATATTCTATTGTATGTATATACCAAATTTTCTTTATCCTTACATCTGTTGGTGGACATTTAGGTTGTTTCCATATCTCAGTTATTGTGAATAAGGGTACAATGAACCTGAAGGATATAATGCTGGGTAAAATAAGCCAGTCATGGAAGGACACATGCTGCACGTTTCCACTTATATAAGGAATCTAACACAGTCAAATTCACAGAAACAAAGGGTAGAATGGTGGTTGCCATGGGCTAGAGATAAGGGATTGGGGAGTTGCTGCTCAACGGGTATCAAGTTTCAGTTATGCAAGATGAGTAATTTCTACAGATCAGCTGTACAACATTGTGCCTATAGTTAACAATACTGAATTGTGCACTTAAAAACTTGTTAAGAGAGTAGATCTTGTGTTAAGTATTCTTACCACAATAAAAAACTAATGGAAAAAAAAAACATGGTACAGCATCATAACAATGAGGTACAATTGGTACAATATCAGATATAATATTTATGTCACTAGAAATGCCATATGTTGTGATGGTGATGACAACATATTTACTAGTTGTGTGATGATAGGTAGGTTGTTAAACCTCTCTGAAACTTAGCTTCCCAAATTGAAAAACAGACATAACACTTCCATCACAGAGTTGTGAAAGCCAAATTGATAAAACCATCAAATATGCAAACAGTGATAGTCATTAATAGTAATAAAAATAATGAAAAACTCATAGGAATTAGTTGTAGTAGGAGAGAAATTAAGCAGAATAACAAGGGATAAATCAGATATATCATTTTCATAAAAATTTCACAGAATCAGTATAACCTATAATGTAATAATGAAATTAAAAATAAAGCATATATTTTTCATTTAAAATCACTATTCCTAAGTACTATATATTATATCTTGTTTCTTTAAGTTTGGTTGGTTTTTGTTTGTTTTTTATTTTTATTTTTTAAACAAAGTGAGTTTGAAATGCTTTCACATACACATAACACAAAATAGCATTCTCTGGATTTACAAGCATGAAGAAACCAAGCTTTTGTGATACACTATGGGTGAGAAAATCACATAACTTTGCATATGATAGCTTAATGTTTTATGCACAACATAAATTCAGCTTATTTGTAGACTTAGGAGTAAAAATTGAGTGTGTATGTGCCACAATATGCTACCAAACATGTTTGCCGTAATTATCACAAAAGAATTGGGAAACCATTTTTTCATTGAGGAGTTTAAACAGTGTCATCATCTCAGTTGTATCTCATCTAGTGGTTTATGAAATTTGGATGTTATTTTCATTTCTTGTTGTTTTCCTATTAGAATTTTAAGTATTACTCAGTATCTTCCACTTAATATCAGCCTAGGCTCTCATCGTGTTACACCATTCAACTTTTGCCATCGTCTCCAAATGGATGTACCTCTATATTCATTCTCCCACCATTACATCCATACCAAAAATATGTTTCAAAGCCAATCATGGCAATAATAGTAGTCTCTTTCTGAAAGCGTGTATAGCTCTTGACTAGTTTCCCCAAACTCAACCTGATCCTAATTTTCCAGCCTCCTTTTTTGAAAATCACTATACTCTCTGCACACTGGGATATTTGTCATTTCCCCATTGGCCTTTTAAGTCTCTGTCCTTCTATTCTGTCCTTCTAGTTTTGACTATCTTCCACATCCATCAATACTTCACCTATTTTTCAAAATCCAGCTTAAATGTGATGGCCTTTGTTCACTTCATCAAGCGTTCCCTCATTTATACTCAGCACCTTGTTCAAACTAGGCACACATTAAATAATTTTGAAATATAAAATAAATACGGGATGAAATCCCTGACTTAATCCCCTAAATCAGAATTAATGATTTTATCTCTTCTTTCCCACTGCATGCTACCGGTACTTTCTTTTAAAGGAGCAGGCTCTGGCCAGTCCCCGTGGCCTAGTGGTTAAGTTCCACACACTCTGCTTCAGCGGCCCAGGTTCGGTTCCCAGGCGTGGACCTACACTGCTTATCTGTCAGTGGCCATGCTGTAGCAGCAGCTTACATATAAAAAGAGGAAGATCAGCAGCAGCTGTTAGCTCAGGGTGAATCTTCCTCAGCAAAATAAATAAATAAATAAAGGAGGAGCTTCTGGACTCAGACATAACCCATTGAATAGCATGCTTGCCTCTGGTCCATTACAAAATACTCATGAAACTTTAATTTTCTCATCAGTTAAATGAGGATACTAAGAGTACCTACCTCATCAGATTTTGTGAAGATTGAGTGAGCAGCCACTACAGGACATTTGTTCATTGCTCAGTAACTATTAGTTGTTGAGAGTATAATTGTTATTATTACTGATGTTTTCACCTATGTTGAAGTTACATATTTATGCATATGTTAGCTCTTTGAGGGCAGACATTTGTGTTTGTATTCCTTATCATTACTATTAGGACCTTGCTTAGGAAAAATACTTCCTATACTTTTATTAAAGTTAATTTTATCACTATTGAATCATTCATCTGAATAGAAATTGCTTCCAAGATCACTTGGACATTGATTGTAGCAGTTGAGCAGAATTGTAGCTACACATCTGAAGAACCCCAGATATAAATGTTAACCCTCCATTATTTCCTAGGATTCCCTCAAATCTATTTAATAAATAAAATCTCTATTCTAGAAGTTCTGGTTTTCTCATTATGTCTTTCCTTTTCACCTCAGTGCTATTCTCATCACCTCATGCTGATTCTCATCACCAGCCTCTGCTATTTCTACTTCCCCGGCTCTCATCCTGTCCAAATGGACCACAAGTGCTAAGCCTGGAGCAGCTGAGAGCCATGAGGAGCCCTAGACCAGAGGCCAATACACTAGGGCAAGAGGAACGTCCTCTGACGTAAACATAGGGAACAGGTAACACTATCCTCTTAAAAACTACCACAAGGTTATCTTCTTAGTGTGCCATCAGTTACCTTACATCATATGTTTTCTAACAGAACTAAATTTGTAGAATTGTAAAACTAAGTGTATCTTCTTCATGGCTAAAATTAAGTACCAAAAAAACTGGAAAACAAAAACAATTAAAATTAGCAACAGTAATGCAATGTGACAATGGTATCATTGCACATCCTGAAAAGTAAAACCTTCTTGCAATCTGAACATGTTTCTAGTGACCAGAAGCTACAGTCTTGGGGGCTAGCAATACTACTCTTCTCTAACCACTTTTCTCTATTTGAACCATAGCAAAATCTTCCTTCATACAGCCCACTCTGACCTTACTTTGGCCTTTACTTGGCAGGAATACAGAATCTGCATATCGAGTCAACCTTTGTTTCTTTCTCATTAGCTCAAGAAAATTAAGAGAGTATTCTTGGCACTCACATCATCATAAGCCTCAAGCAAACAAAGGCACTAACATCTTAACATTTTATATGATTATGAGGTAGTTATCCAAATAATTTAGAATGTACATATATCATTTTTTCAGATTATCATCAGTGAACCACCACGGTTTAAAACAAATCTGCAAGGTAACTTGCCGATGCCCATTTGAAACACATAGCAAGAGGCGACAAATGTATTTTGATTTGTGGAAACTCAGTCTAAGTTTATTCTGCTATTTTTCTGAAGTTTCAAATATATCAAACTAACACCTTCCTTCTCATCTATATATCCAAACTGTATTTCCACTATCTTAAACTTTGGTTCAAAAGGAAGTAATTTAGGCAAGGAGACAAAGAGAGAAAGGAAGAAAAACACAGAACTGGAGCTCAAAGGCAGAGAAAGGCTCATGATGGAGGAAGGAGAACAAAAGAGAAGATGAAAACAGACCAAACAGGTGAGAAGGCAATGGGGTTTAGTACTACTCTTTGTGTTTCTTGTAAAATGTAATATTGATAACAAACAAATTAAAGCTTTTATGGATACAAATTCCTCTCAAAATAGATAATACGGGAAATGAATGCAGAGGAATCAATCAAAAAGGGCACAAAAGGAGAAAGACTAAGTTGGGGACTATACACCTCCAGTGACAGGCTAGCCACAATAAAGGTATGGTCTTTGATCCAAACTAGCTACTGTAGTTGATGAGGAAAAGATATATATATATGTTGGCTAACATGTTGTATATGACTTAGTCCTTATGTTTGTGTTGATCTTGAATGAAGATGCCATTCAGAAACTGAGTACTATAGATAATATAGTTTTCTAATAAGTAATTGATAATGACATTACTGCACCAATATGGCCTTTAGAAAACTGTTTAATTTTGTCCAAATTCTTTTTCTGGCTCTAGGTGAACCAGATCTGATAAAACATGAAACTAAATACCCTGCAAGGTAAGAACTGAATGCTAACATTTCCATTTTTATCTGTCATTGTTCTTAGGGGAAAAAAAAATGCTAAAATACTGTGAGAAAAAAACTTTCTACAATTGAACCAAACAAGTGGTAGAGGGTAAAAGGATGTTAATCTCATAATTGTTGTGTTTTCATATCAAATATTTAGAGCAAACAAGTCAAAAAATAAAATGGTTATTTGAAACATTTTAAATAGGATGTGGGGGATGCTGGTTTGGATTTTTGGCTTGCTTTCTCTCTCTCTCTTTTTTATTTTTTACCATTTGTGATTTTTTTTTCTTTTCTAGCCTTGTTTCTAATCATAACTTAGGTCCCCCTGCTACCTCACCTGGCTACTAGTTCTATTAATTTTGAGAAACAGTCTTATGAATAATATTTAGAGTTTAGAACATTAATAGCTCACAGAAAATACATTGGTGAGCTGTTAAGGTCACTCAAAATTTATGAACTGTGATGCTTTTCTTCACATACAAACAGCAGAGCATTTGAAAATTTAATTTGCAATATAAATGGTGATATTGCTTATTCAGCATGGTAACTTGTACAGGTCCACCTTCCAACATGATTCAAGTATTGAAAGATTAGGAAAGAAAAACCTAGAAACCATTATGGACTTGCTCTAACCACATTTGGCTCAGGTCAGTCGTGCAAATGAAGAACACACTGCCTCTGGTGGAAATAATGAGTAGCAGAGAAGAAATCGTCAAAGAATCCTGACTTTCCCCACCTAGTTTAGCCTGCTACAAAGCAAACGCAGACTCCAATGGACGATCTAAGAAAGATGGAAAGATGTTACCTACCCAAAAGCACTCCTCATTGTTTTACCAAGATATCTAACTCTCTCAGCTTTAATATCTCCTCTTAGAAATAAACTTGTGCTCTACTGGACTAAACAACATAAAACATTGAAAGACAAAATACAATTAGAAGAGGTTAGATTAGATGTATAAATTAGTCCACAGAGCACTAGCTACCACTTAAATAGCATTTTGGCCATAGAGACTGTTACTAAGAGCATTTGATTCAAAGTTTTGCATAAAAGCAAACTCTTATTCTTGGTGGAAAGGAAGAACCAGACAAAACATTTTATTTTATATCTAGATATATTGGTTGTCACTGTAGAAATGACTTTAGAGATAGCTATTAAGCTTCATTGCATTTCTTAATGTCCCTTTGGTTCTATCATAAATTGAGATCATGACATTATGAGAGTATTTATAGAGTTAATAATTTCCAGCTCTCATCTGGGTCCCTCTTTCTTTAGATTTCCTGCCTAGTACATAGAAGAGGCCCATTTGGAATTTGAGAAAACATCCAGAGACTTCTTCAAAAAGCTATACTCCTCCTAAATTCATACTTTTTTTTTATTAACAGATGTAAATTTGAAGGGGAAATACCATATACTATAAGCCATTTGGGAATATTCTGTCTCCTAAGGATGACTTACACTTTTCATTTGAATGGCACGGATGCTGAGAGCTTAAACTCAAAACTCATCCGTACTCTAGCTCTGAATCATTCTTTCCATGAACTCTGCATGCATTTTTATGATAAACACACACATGTGTATGCATATGTGACCTCATTGCCAGTTATCTGCAGTGTCAAGTACTACTGGCAGATACCCAAGAATTGATTGACACACATCTTATAGAACTGGAGTTAATTAATATGTCTATCAATTCCCAACTGCACTACAGGAAACAGAAAATCTGTTTAATACAGCAATCAATGACATACTGTGTGTGGTCAGAATGCGTTCACTATACAGCAAGAGTAGATTTTGGAATACAGTGTTCAGCAGTATAAATATTTCTATTAAAATGCTAGGAGAGTAAAATAAGGTCTATGTTCATAAGTAGAAGACTAAACAAGGAAGTTTTTTGCACACTGTTTATCGTTATTTAAAAGGAACTGTTAATTTTCTCCTACAAGTTCTGAAGCTATTAAACAGTGAAGGGGGTCTTGATTTGATTCAAAAGTAATGTCTTTACTTCTGTGGCATTCGGCCATCTGGAATGGTAAGTCCATAATGTCATTTTCTAACAATGGGTTTTAACAATCTTGGGAACTCAATCTAAGACAATGAGTTATTTTAAAGAAAGAACTCTCTGCAAGGAAAAAATTGAATGTTAAAATGTCCATGACAGCCACGATAAAAACAAAAAGCAAAACGTCTTTTTTTGTACAATAAAATTATTTGTAATATGTAAAGTCTGAACAGAAGTTTAAAAAGGAAACTATTTCATTATTTTATGTAGAGTGGGGCAGGTAACAGCAAAGGGTACGTGCTACTTCTACACTAGAATACAGGAGAAAGATGTGTCCTGGTTCTATCTGAAAAGCCATCCTTGTATATAAAAGTTACTAAATTCAAACTTCAAGAGAGCTTATGAACCGTAATCCAACAATCCTGCCTCAGTCCTAATTGCTATTTTATTTCTTACTCTTTTAATCTTTCCATTACTACCATTCTTTTCCGAACCACATGAAGCACACATTCTCTCTTTCTTAACTTCACAAACAGCGTAACTGTTTAAATCCAAGGGTAGTATTTTAAGTACCAGTATAGATCAATTTAAAGCAGATTCTCTTAAGGCAGCTTAAGTACTGAAAATTAAATTTTATGTTGTCTAGACAAACTATCTTGATAATATCTTTTCCAGAATTTCCTAGATTGACTGTCTAGACTGCTCCAAATTCCCCCAGGTAATTGCATAATCATCTTCCCTCTGACCTCCTAAATAGTCTGGAACAGTATTTCCCAATATATAGTTGCCATGCAAATCAAGATCACTGAGCTTCTGAAAGAGGACTCTCTCAAAGGTTCTGAGTTTCAGAATCAGGAAAATACTTGCAGCCCAATATCCCACCTCACAGGAGATGAAACGAGAAGCTTTACTGATTTCAGTGGAAAAAATGGCTCCTCCATTTTCCTGGGTAAATGGCCTGGCTCCAGAACCTGTACCTCTCCATCAGGTACTCAGCAATGAGTAGTTGATGAGTTGATAAGGAAATACGCTGTGAACTTTACTAAATAGCAACTAAGAAAAAATTCAACATTTTGGGGGAAAATGATAAAAATATGGGAACTACCTATTAGGCAACGTTAAACTCTCACAACTACCACATGAGGTAGAGACCATTCTCATTACTACTTTTTAGATTAGAAACAGTGACACAAAGAAAATAAGTAGCTTGCTACAGATCAAGCATCTAGTACGGAGCTGAAGTCAGACAAAAGCCCAGCGGTCTGAGGCCACAGGACATGTGTTTAACAGTGATAGGATTAGAACTCCTTGAGTTTCTATAGCAAACAATGTCAGTGGGTCACGCCCTGTTAGGAGGTTTGGAAAACAGTTGGAGGGAATAAGTCAACCTCTCATTTAAAATATACGAACACTGAGGATCAAAGAGGTTTTGCTTAGTTTTGCTTCACATACACTGAGGCAGAGTCTCAGCGAGGTTGACTAATTTTTCCAACGCTCCACAACTTGTAAGTTGCAGAAGAAGCTCAGAAGCCAGATGTGACTCCAAAGTGCACGTCCTTCCCACCAACCTGTGCTAGGAGCTCAGCTCACCTGACTCCGCTGCCCTGTGCAGCATGATGCCTGGCAGATGGAAAAAGTACAACATGATGTGGAAAGAGTTTTCTAGAGCTATCTTCAGAATACACAAAAGTGTGACAATCACTCCAGGCCCAAGTTTTAGGGTGCTTGAGTATAGGAAACAGCTGAGAAGAGAGCAAAAAGGGAGAAACTTATCCAAAAGGTGCTAAAAAGTTAAGTGTACAAAACCTCCAGGACCACGTGCAGGGAATTATTCCTAATTTCATCAGTATGAAACAAGTAATTCAAGTAGAACTGCCTTTCCTTAATGTTAGTTTTTACTTAAAACTCTTGGGTATGTCAGCAAGTGCAGTATAGGTGCTCATAAGGGGGAGGAGGAGGAAGGATGCGGTGGAGGAAGAGGCTGGTGATGGGCAAATGCCTAAACTGGTGAGACCTTGGTAAAGTGTTTTACTCTTCCCAGGATCATCAAAAAAGTAATAATAATTGTGTTTAGTCTAGAAACCACATATTCTCTCAGATACCTTCTTACAGAAAGAAGGTACAACCCAAACTCTTTTGATTTCTAAGTCTTTGGATTAAAATAACATATTTTAATCAATTTAGGACGCCTTAAGAAAATTTAGAGAGAGAATCTAGAGTTTAAGTTATAAAGAAGTGGCTAACGTAAATTATACTTTACGTTTAGGACTCCAGAAACATTCTGGAAACAAATCCGTTATCTGTTGAGTATCTCTGAATTCCAATTTGGAACAAAATTCTGTCACAAATTACCTTCTCACCACATGAACGCTTTTGTTCTTCTTAGGATTTTGTGCCAAAAATTATAGAATGGGTTATAATTGAAGGTTATCGGTAAGCCCAATTCATGGAACTGCTTTCAATACCAGTAACTTTTCTTTTAAATATTTCCCTAATTTCAAGTTTTACTTAAATTTACCTAGCTTTATTTATTTATTTATTTTAAAGATTTTATTTATTTATTTTTCCCCCCCAAAGCCCCAGTAGATAGTTGTATGTCATAGCCGCACATCCTTCTAGTTGCTGTATGTGGGACACGGCCTCAGCATGGCCGGAGAAGCGGTGCGTCGGTGCGCACCCGGGCCAGGCCGCCAGCAGCGGAGCGCACGCACTTAACCGCTAAGCCACGGGGCCGGCCCAAATTTACCTAACTTTAACTTCCTTAATAAAATATCTTTTAGGAGCAATAGACAAATTAAAGAAACATCATTTTTTCCACACTGCCAAAATAATAGCCAAAAATATAAAAGCAAAGCTTAGCTGAGCAAGAACACCAATGTGAATAATTTAGGTCAAACATGAGATCAGATCATTGTGCACATGTATGGCATCCTTTCTTAATGCCTAGCCAGAAGAAAACAACTGGGGTGGCAGACACTTCTGGCTGAGGATGGAAACGGAGGAGAAAGCTGGCAATATACAAATGAGGGAGAAAACAGTACACATTCTGCCTGCTGACATCTGCCGCACGTGCAGAGTGGGTTGGACTCTGTCATCCAGGGAGAAAGCAAATGCTCTCTTCCTTCCTTCCTCCTGTTCCACAGCTATTGTTGAGTGATGGTCTCACTCTTTTTGCATTCACAGATTAAAATTAATAACAGCATCTGAATTTGAAGTAGGTGCCACTGAATAGCGAACCAGAAGCTAAATGAGCTGAAGAAATAAGTAATGAAGCATTTGAATAGTAAGGGGTCACAGACAAACACCATTTTTTAAAAGTCAGCTTTACCTCAGGATGATGTCCAATTTCAATGTAGGTGCAAATTGGATGAAAAGCCCCTGTTCCACAGGCGTACAAGTGAGTCTGATTATAAGCCTTAAGCACCTTGATGAAATTAGCACATTCTTTCTGCAAGACAAAAGGAAAACCAGTGAGTTCTAGCACTCAGCATGACTGAGGTATCCTCTAAGGTGCTAGGCATGCTTGAACAGATTTCTTTTCTTTTCTGTCCTTTTCACAATATTTTTAGGCCCTATTATTCTATTGTTTGCTCATATTATTACATGAACTAAAATTATAAAAGTTCTTACTCTTTGAGAGTCTAAATATAATATTCTCTTCCATAACTTTTTCATTAAAGCTATTTGTAATTTATTTATATGAAAGTGGAATAAGGTTATAGATAACCAATAATCACAGGTGACTTTTCTGGGAAATACGGGAACAGCAAATTATATGATTAAATAATGAATTACTTAAATAATACAATGGTGAAAATTTCTTTGCAAAAATCAGCTTTGAGTTTAATTTTAGAAAAATAAAACAAAAATAAGAGATAATACAACCTTCTATTAAACATGAATTTTAAACATCATTAGTAACCCATAATGATGGGTGATTGACTCTGAACTTCTGTAGTGCTGCTTTCTAGTGAGCTCCATAGACCGTAAGAAGGTAAAGCTTCTTTTTGTCACTTCAGCCTCAAAGATAATTTGGGTATATTTAAGATAGAGAGAAGATGTTAAAGTCTGGAATGTCTGTAGTCTTAAGGATCTTTTTAGAGTGGCTATAATCGATAAATATTTTCAGGAGATTCATGTACGTCCTGAACCCACACATGGACCCCCTGCCCAATGAGCCATGGATCCCCCACATAAAGAACAATTAGTTATAGGAGGAAATTCTAGTCATATCTTATTATTATTTAAAGAAGCTTAGACATTCCTGCCATTTTATTTTCTGAATAAAATATCACCAAAGAAATAAAATGGACAGAGCTCTTTATATTCTTTTTACATATTCTATTATATCTGTAGATCTTGTGAAAGAAAGTGGTTTTCTATGAACAAACAGGAATCTTAGGCTTTTGTCCCTGTTGAGGAAAGATTTTGGGGAAAAAGTCAGGTATTCAGAATAGAAACAATTCTATTGCCAAAATAATCCAGAGCAGGAAACACTCATTTATTGCAAAATATTTTTAAATAGATGAATCTATATCAATATTGTAAAAAGAAAACAAAAATGAAAAGAAAAATTCAAACTATCAAAATAGCTTCAAATAAAATGTTATGGTCTATTAATCATATAACAAATCTTAAAAATTGAATACAGATAAGGAGAAAATATGAATTCATCTTAGAATACTTAATATCCATATTGAAAATATCCAAATGGGTATTTACATGCTAAATAATAAAAACTTCATTGAAAATTATCTTGTTATTGATCACAGACTTTTTTAACTCATTTTGTGTTTTTGCCTATAAACATTTGGAAATAAGATAAAATATATAACTAGAAATGCAGAAAAAGATCAAAAGCAGACCATAATGCAAGTGAGGATGGCAAACATAATAGAGGATTGAGTTGGTCCTGGCACCTCTAAGTGTGTAACACTCCCAAAGTCACTGTCTATGACATGTGACTTTTCAAGTGAAAGCTCAGAATGCATCTGGACTTAATGTAGTCAGCTGGAGTTTATAACTGAGATGTTACAATAATTTAAGTACATTTCCACATGATATTTGTATTCTGTGTCTGCAGCTGATGATTTTGGTCTTAACTTGATTGCCCCCATAAAATACTGAGCAGACACCCAAACTTGAGCAGAATAATTGTTATTTAAATTCAAATAATTGCTTTCCATTATCACTAATTTCTCTAGGATGAAACCTGAGGATGTTTTATAATACTTTGCCCCCAAGATAAACTACATCTATTTAAGGTAAAATATAAAACTTCCAAGTTATGACTCCTCATGCTTTCTTAACACACGGTGGGTAGTTCAGAGGAGTAACTAAAATAAACATCTAATTTCTCCCACTGTTTTGCTACTTAGATCCTGAATCTTTCTTTTGTCTGGTAAGGTAACATATAAAATTAAGTTCTGAAATCAACTGATTTTGCAAGTTGCTATGAAGAAAAATTTCCTTGCTTAAAGAGTTTATGGATCTCATCCATGTTTCACTTTCAACAGCGCACATCTTAGACAAAACTGTGAAACAGATATAACCTAACTTTCAAGACTCTTAGCAACAAACCTCTCCATTCTGTAACAGTTTCTCCTCCTTCCTCAAGAGGACAGGGCATGAATGCTTGGGCAGAGGAGAAAGGTTGTGGAGAGGGAAACATCTGATAAACTCATTTACAAATGAGGCATTCATGAGTCTTTACCCAAAGGAATTACTGGTACTTTTAAGAAAATTCAGTCATTTGCAAAGAAGTCATTTTCAGAAAAATATTTTATGGCATCCCTTTCTTTGAAACATGTAGGTAGCCACATACTCTGCTTTTACATAAAGAAAGCCACCCCTGATTGTGGACTCAATAGTACAGCACTCAAGATTATAAATAACCAGTTCCAGCACCATATGTTGAAATCAAGAAACAGGCTGTATGTATGCTGGTACGAAAACGAATATTCTAATAAATAATAGTGGCAGACCCAGATGGATGTCTTGTTCATTTTAGAAAAGAACAGGGTTTCAGTTTGTTTTCCATGCCTTGAAAGATATGCATGCAATTTTGAATACAAACTCAAATTCTCTAATCCTATTAGTAACACCTAAGTGCATTCTAGAAATTTGAAAATAGACCCTAGTTCTTCACGATAAAAAAAAGAAAGGAAATATCTTATGAGCGTGGATATTGTGAACACAAATAAAGGTTCATATCACCTCTGCAACTTGTTATGAATTCTAAAATCACAGAATTTCTGGGCTCTTATTTCTTACAGATTGGATAACTGATTAGCAATAATTAACGACTGAAAAACTCTCAGGGCTCTTGAAACTGGAATTGAGCCACACTGAATATCATAATTTTAATTTGTTCTCTGTTAACTGTCAAAGAAGCACCACTATAATATGACAATTATTCCCCTACAGAGCTGCTGGAAAAAAATCAATCACAGGACTATAGCTGTGAAACCTGGCAAACGATTCTACTGAGAATGCTGATAACAGGAGTCTATCTGTGCTACAAAGCAACTAGACCCACCCTATTGGCCTAAGGCCTGGAATGATCCTGTTCATTTCCCCAATGAACTTGCCCAGTTGGCAGCAGGTTGTATTGTTGCCATGCCCGGGGGCTAGCTCAATATTATTTTGAAGTGAAGGTTGATGCAAATAGAATGGAGAGAAATTTCTTGGGTTTATAGAGTTTGTTAAGACACTTGAAATAAAACAAAGAAATCCAACGAAATACTTCAAATTGGTTAAAAATAGCTGCAAGGAAACTCATCAACAACAATGTAGGAGGAAACAGTGAATTAAAAGAACTGGACAGAGAAGAACCAAATACTTGAAAGAGACACTGTTAGTACGGATTGTTCTTTAAGCAGAAAACCTACATAAAAGAGTATCAATCCTGTCATTCATTTGCCTTCATTCTCTAGCTTGTTGCTGCCAAAGTTTTTGAGTGTTCCAAAACAGGATACTCATTTTATTTGGAAGCAGCCTGAACATTCCTCTAAAAAAAAAAGGAAGCGTGGCAGAAAAAGGAAACACACTTCACACATTTCTGCTCTAGGGAGACAGAAGAAGAGTGTTTCTGACCTTTTCTTGAACCATGACGATTCTTAAAACTCAGAATGTAATGTACTTTTTGGCATTAAACTCCTGCACTGCTTTGCTCAGCACTGGCGGATTTACAACGTAATAAAGAGAATGTAATCAGTTCAAAATGAATTCATTTTTCAAATCTTGATCCTTTTTGAAATTTAAGTTGATATACACAGACAAGTTTAGCAACAAGTTGGCTTCCCAAGAGTCAGGCAACCATACTGACCTCTTATTTTACTGAAATTTACTCCAGACCAACAGCATTATAAATTGTTAACTTAGCCTAGATGTAAAAGTAAAGGCCGTTATAAACCAGTAAACCCCAAGGCCACACCTGAGGAGCAATGATTCATCATCCTTAGTGACAAACCATTTACACATATTTTTTAAGGGTTTCTAGTGTCTTTGGATCAAATGGATAGAGGAATTCCACATAGAGATATTAGCCTGGAAAAATAAATTAGAAAATGTCTACCCCCAGAAAAAAATATAGGAGCCAAATGCACAGTGATTCAAAAACAAACATTACAAATATGTAGCACCGATTAGACTGTGTTATGCAGAATTTTCCCGGACGGTTACAAAAATAAAGTCCATCCATCTGTCAAAACAACTGCTCCGTGCATGAAAATTAAAACAGAATTGAGGTGTTTTTAACTAACTTCCGATAATTATACCTTCTATAAAAGAATATAATTTACCTCCAATTCCAATTACTTCCTTGCATGTTCTTAAATTATGTATGAAATTTATGGGTGAAATTTTGCCCTAAATAAGAGAAGAGAAAAGAGGAGGGAAGGCTGTGAAGATGAACCTTCTCTATTCAAATATATTCAGTTCCTGATTACATCAAACAACTTGTTCTGGTTCAAATATAAACCAGCCCAAAATGAATGGGTATCATACAACATTTCCTCAGGTCAGTGAACATTGATTAAAAAGAAAAAAAAGTCTCTACTTCATCAGTACCCCATCATAATATTTATGTAGAAATATTTTAATGTATAGTCTAGCAGCTGGGAAAACAAAAAACGCCTTTTCCTTATCATGATAGGTGGATACATTTCTGCATGAAAAACCATTAATAAACTTAATTCCTGAAGTCAATCTGTTGACTTTCTTATTCTTTGGTCAATTTATTGGGCAAACTAGCTGAATACTAGAATCTTTGTGCCAGAGCAGTAATCCGTGAGATTGTTCCTGTCACTCATTTCATCTCCCTGTTTAAGCTGTTCCATACTTATCTAGCAACAAAGTTTTGTCTTTTTCTCCTTTAGCACTGTGCTATTACAGCCGTGATCAGATCATCCATAATCATGTCTTCCTAATACCTCAGCATTCACTAACGGGTGTTAGAAATCTCTTCCTCAAAGAGGCATATCTAATAAAACTAAGATTTAACTGTGTTCTAATTATAATATTAGACATCTAATGTTGAATTTGTGACAGAATTTTTTTTTTTTGTGAGGAAGATCAGCCCTGAGCTAACATCCATGCCAATCCTCTTCCTTTTGCTGAGGAAGACTGGCCCTGGGCTAACGTCCATGCCCATCTTCCTCTACTTTATATGGGACGCTGCCACAGCATGGCCTGACAAGCAGTGCGTCAGCGCTCACCCGGGATCCGAACCCAGGCCGCGAGCAGCAGAGCTCATGCACTTAACCGCTATGCCACGGAGCTGGCCTTGTGACAGAATTTTTTAACATACACTTTATGAAATGGTGAGTAGGCTATTCTGTCCATTTGGGGAGACATTTTTACCCTAACTATTAAGAAGAATGATGGCATAATAAAACCAATTGACCTTTTCACCTTAATGTTTTGCTTTGTTTAATTTCAGAGAATTTTTTTAAAATACTGATTCAACTAGGACAACAAAGTTGGAATTATTTCATGGCTAGTTATTTAAGAATGTATGCCTATTCATATTAATTGACCTATATCATCTTTAAACATATGATAACTGAAAAATAAATTTTAAAGTGCCTTGAATGTGATAGACTAAATGAAGACTCCTGTACAAGGCTACCAAATCATTTTACTTATATGAACATTTCAGTTAAGTGCCTCATCTGATGGGTTTTTCACCTCTGGATTGACTATTTGTTTTGAAGTTCTAGAAATACTGATTAAGACTCTATAAACATTTTTCTTTCAAATTACTTTAAACCTTCAAACTTGGTCAAAATGATTATACACATAGGCACTAGAGACCATGATATTAGCAAAGGTTGCCCAGTGCAGTTCTCTTCTATTTAAAGGAGCTTTAAGCAATTTCACTTTGAAATTCCATATGGACCAGAAAAGCTGATAATATCTACTTTTTTGGCTAATATTTTCTTTTATATTGTGCTATCAATCTAATTAATTATAACTTTTATTCCATTGAGTGGAGTTATTTGATTGTGGGTGGTCCATAATATGTACCTAGCATAATCTTTCTTTATCTCATATCCAAATGAATGCACACAATTGTAAAATATTATGTGCAACCAACCTACATATTTTTCCTGCCAAACCAAGAGAACTATTAAACAATCAAAATCCTCACTCTGATTTCAATAATGATATTCTGTGGTTTTATGCAAGGTATGGAGTATTTACCGCTCGTGTCTTAAAGCAACTAAGTCAACGATTTATACCTAGTAGATAGAGTTACAAACTAAAGAGATTTACTGTGGATAGAATTAGTTGGTATATTTAATTCTAACATATATGCATTTACAAAAATAAAATCTAGTTCTCAAATAAGGGAGATGAACTGCATCTTTAATTACACATGCGATATAGCTTTGAGGACGGAGAAACGATTATAAAATCCAGATTTTAGATGAATGCTTGATTTCATTCATATATACATCTTTTCTACCTTCTGCCATATCTTTTAACAAAAGTAAAATTTTTTGATTGGAGTCCTTAATGTCCAAGTAATGTCCAAGTACTAAATGTCGTTATATAATTAATAATATAAAATGTTCTCTTAACATATCTTCTAATAATCCATACATGCAATTATATATGGATATCTATACACATATATGTGTGTGTATATATGTACATATACATATATATATTAATTTTAGAAATAATTTGTGAATATAATTAATATGTGGAACTGCAGAATTTTAAAATTTGTTTATATTTATTAATATAATGAAGCTGTTACTTATTCTAAGGTAAGTATTTACATTTGAAAAGGTATTCTCAAAGAATTTAAGAAAAACATATAGAACAAAAGTAATGAAATCATAACGATAAAATAGAAATAGCATGGAGGTAATTATTTGTGATAAAAAGGAAAACCACATGCCCAAAAGGCATCACTTCTGCTAAAACCCATTGATACCAAACCTAGATTTAATACCTGATCTAATTGCAGTTTCGACCTTCCACAGAAGTGTAATCTCAATCAACCAGTCTGGAATTTTCTGGTTGGTATCAATGAGGTAATCTGTCATGTGGGACCTCTCCATCCCCCAGAGGAAGAAGCAATCCGCATGATAAAACCCTTGCCATTCCCTTCCCCACAAAGAGATGTCCCAACCCAAAATACTCCTTTCTTTTCTATTGCTAATACCTTCTAGCCCCACCCTCCTTCTGGCTATAAAAACCTTCCATTTTGTACAAATCCTTGGAGTGTCCTTCTAGTTGCTAGATAGGATGCTGCCAGATTCATGAATCACTTAATAAAGCCAACTGTATCTTCAAATATACTTGGGTTAATTTTGTTTTTTAACAACTGTGTTAATTTGATGCTTTAAAAGTCAGTCAGACATGGGTTAGACTTATTCAGGCATGATTTTCCTTTTGCCGTGTGACTATCAGAAAGTAACTTAGGATCTCTGAGACTAAGGCTCCTCAACTAAAAATGAGATTAATGATATATCCGTGTAAAGTACTTAGCACGATGCCTAGCACTTATTAATTGACTAGTAACTGGTTATCTTATTCTTAAAATAATCAATAATCTGTTTATTGCTTTGACTATTTCCATGTCTGCTTAACTCACACCATTCCACACAGTGCCGTGACTTGGCTAAGAACTCTGTTATGAATTGTTCATTCCTTGTCAGGACAGTGTAGGGGATCAGAATTTGCAACTCCAAAATGTGTCTCTTTGGCTTGATTATTTTTAAGGACAAAAGACTCTAAAAGAAACTTTGAACTTCCCCCTAACTGCCTAAAAGAACTGATAAATAAATGAAAAGCAATAGGATATATTGGAGTATATGAGGAAGCTATTTGGTATCAAACTAATTCGTACTGACCTTGTTTTTCCAAAAGGGCCTGATGTGGCCTGTTGAGCATGCATTATACATCTGCATTAAACATTTACTATGTCCCAAAGACAAGAATGATGACCTTAACGATAGGGATGTAACTTCCCCCCATACTGGCACTTCTTTAAGGATAAGCATCTCTTCCTGGGAACTAAGGATTAATTACTAACTTGCTGTGCTCACCCTGTGACCACTGACCTGCTGTGCCAGCTAAGCATCTCATGAGAGCAGTAAGAGATATTCCTGTCATATGTGATGTACGTTCTTTGTTCCAAGATGGTATATAACCACTCCGTACACCCGACTTCTTTGGTGTCAGGCTATAGTCCTCAAACTCGGCTCATAATAAACTCACCCCAGTTTTGATTTACAGATTAACCTTGGATTATTTGCATCGACAGAATTTAAGATAGAAGGCCTGTCCCAGGAAGAAGCTATCCCCATAGATAACTCTCGGTATAACAGACTGAGAGGATCCTTGCTAAGCCCATTTTTATCAAAGTTCTCTCTCTCTCTGGTCACACTGCCTATAGGTGGCCCAGCAAACATTTGTTTACCAAAAATTTGCTTTTCCACCTCCATGTGAATTGCCTTCCTCTCCTTGGAAGTTCCACACCACTACCTCCAACATCCTCCTTTGTTCTTAGGTGAAGATGGTATTTAAGGTAGTGGCTTTCACCATTTTGGTGAGTTACTCAGTTTTCCTGGGTTTCTCCCATGTAGACATGTTATTAAACTTCGTTTGATTTTCTGCTGTTACTCTGTCTCATGTCAAGTTAATTCTTAGACCAGCCAGAAGGACTTAGAGGGTAGGGGAATAGTTCTTTCTCTCCTATACAGTTAACAGAGTTTAAGCCCATACTTGGTGCAAAGGAGAGGTGAATTTAAGAAATTGGTTTTGAATATTCATCTATGTCCTTTTGTGTTTCAAAGGGAAATTATATTTTGTTCAGTAGAATTTTCATACAATTCCAGTTCTCCAACAGTGGAGAACTATAAATTATAACCACTCTTTTCATCAAAGTGGTAGATGGCATGAATCATTGTCTCAAACAGCAAATACAGCAATAGTTTCTCAATAGTTGTGGAGGAATTGTACTGTGTCAATTTAGATAGTCTGGAACTACATTTCCTAGAATTCTCTTTCCTGTAAATTCCTTAAGATTGGCCATGAAAGAAATTTGCATGAGATTTGGAAGGCAGAAGTTAAGCTGCAACCATAATGCTCTCAAGGCCATTCTGATGTGCTGGCCACTGTGTCAGCATGGGGCAGCACCTGGGCCTGCAGCTCCTCCACCTTCCTCCAGATCTCATTCTTTAGCTTCTACAAGACCTGGTCCTGGTCTTTATGCAGTTGCATAGCAAAAGGCACCAGCTTCTTCTGTAGGTCACCCAAATCATAGGAGTTGGAGGTAGTGAAAGACAGACACTGGTCCTAGTTTGTCTTCATGGGTCCCATGAAGTTATAGGTTTCAGTTTGTCTTTGCTTTTCCCACTTCATGTCTGGTTTTTCTTCCCTAATGCCAACCCTGGTGACCTACAGCAAGTTCAGGCCTATCACCTACCTCAGAGGCAATAACCTTCCATAGATTTCTTCACCATCGTATAAAATGTAATCTCTATAATAAAATCCTTTTCTATATCATTCATACTGGTTCTAGTCTCTGATCAAACTCTAACTGATAAAAGGATATATCTTACTACCATAAAATAGCTCAATGTGATATGTAATATAAGGACAACATGGATTTGACCCACTTAAAAAGAAAAACAAGGTTGTTAGTCGATCATTCTTATTTCTAAATGTGAATGGTTCCTCCTTTTAAAACACATATTAAATTTTAGAATCAATAAGTTATATTAATTTTGGAATCATTTCAAACACAATACTAAAACAAAATCTTTTAGTCCACACACACACACACACACACACACACACACGTAGTTTATATTTGACACCTTGTATAGCATATGGTATAGAGAGAATAATATATTTAGTATATTTAGCACCTAATTTGAATGTGATTATGAGAATCTTCAAGAATGCTCTGCTCTGAACACATAAAAGCCAAAAAAAGAGATTTTCAGTCTCCTGAAATAGTATCAAATTTTTAGAGATATCCTAATTTTGCATCCTGTTTTCCTTACCACCCTCAAATATGCAGTAAATAGAAATAGATAAAAATTAAATGATATAAATAGAACTTTAGGAAAGTTTCGTGATGTCCTGTGGACACAGGGTAATTTTTTATTGCTACATTACTAAACCAAATTAACGAAAAACATTCAAAAGTTGATCACAGCATATCTGCCAGGAGACAGAGCATATCTGTGATAACGTGATTTATAATAAGAAATATATATTTAGTCTTTATCCTCATTTCTGGCACAGAGCTCCCAAAACCCTTGGAATTTCCTAAGTATTGAGAGTGATAAAGGTGTTTTGTGTTATGTTAATGAAGTGATTTTTGGAAGGCAGGTATGGATGGGTGCTGGATGCCAATGGAGCCAACCATATGATTAGAGGGTTGGAATTTTCAGTCCCACCCTCTGACCTCCAGGGAGGGGAGAAGGGCTAGAGGTTGAATCAGTCGCCAATGGCCAATGATTTAATCAATCATGCCTATGTAATGAAGCTTCCCTAAAAACCCAAAAGGATGCAATTCAGAGAGCTTCCAGGTTCGTTAACATATGGAGATGTGAGGAGAATGGCATGCTTCAAGAGGGCATAGAAGCTCTTCGCCCTTTCCACATGCCTTGCTCTATGCACCTCCTCCATCTGGCTGTTCTTGAGTTATATCCTTTTACAATAAGTCGGTGATACAGTAAGTAAAACATTTTCTGAGTTCTGTGAGCCCCTCTAGCAAATTAATAAAACCTGAGGAGGGGGTCGTAGAACCTCTGATTTACAGCCAGTTGGTTAGAAGTACAGGTAACAACCTGGACTTGCAACTGGCATCTAAGTCCAAGGAGGAGGTCATGAGAACCTCCAATCTACCTGGTCAGAAAGAAGCACAGGTAACAACCTGAGATTACGACTGGCATCTGAAGTGCTGGAGGGAGGGGGCAGTCTTGTAGGACTGAGCCCTCAACCTGTGGAATCTGATGCTATCTCCAGGTAGATAGTGTCAGAATTGAGTTGAATTCTCAGATACTTACTGGTACCTGAGAATTGCTTGTTGGTGTGGGGAATCCTTCATACACACTCATGTTGGAATTGGGTCTAGGAACCCTTTTAACATGTAAGAAAAGTATTCCCAGAGTTCATGTTAAATCTATGATGTGATAGTCAGTGTACCCTCAGAAATGAGTAGAAATCCATTCATGAAGATTATCAAGTGCATAAAGAAGCAGAATACTAATGATGACTATTAGAAACTACACGTCAGTTGAACTTGGAACAATCTATGTAGTCAAAAGACATTGGCCAAAATCCTTTTCTCAGAGGAACTGTCCAAATCATTCTAATGAACCTTACAGAGTATGAAATGCTTACTGTACTCTAAAAGTATGTACATTGATGCATGGGTGAAATATGATGACCAATCAAATCTAAATAATAATTTTTTAACCAATGGCAAATACGTGAATTTCATTTCAGCCATTTAAGGATACAATTGAAATTTCCAATAAAAAGGAACACAACTCAAAATCCCCAAACCCTCTGAAAGTTTTTATATAATGTGTCTTTTATAAGTGCTAGCCTTACTTTGCAAATATAAAATTAAAATGCATTTAAATTTTAATCCTGAATCTAAAAGATTTTTCAAAAAAACTAAGCTCATATATATGAGCCTTGCTCCATGGCAATTCAAACACAATACCGTCTTATTTTGCTGTATTGGTGAAACATATTAATTCAAAATATGAATGAAACCTAGTTTCTAAAATAACTTTAACAGCAAAGCTTCATTTCCCATGTATCTCCTACCTAAGATACAAAACTGGTTCATCCAATCACTTTGGAAGGAAATGTGTATCTTATAACCAAATATGATTTACATAAATGAGTTGCATTTAGAACAATACCTGGTAAATATAGTAAGCTCTCAATAAGTGTTAGCTATTATTATTACTACTACTGAATGCTGAATTTAAACTGTTATCATTCTGTTCAGTTTACCTGATATTTACCCCCAAGCAGAAATAAACATACACATGTACTTGCGCATGGAAATCTATGCTCATTTCTGTGACATTTAATAAGACAAGGTTTTCACTGGCTTTCATCAAAAATCAGGTGTCTATATAACTGAAGTGTCATCAAATTTCATCATAGGACTCATAACTAAAAATAAATAAACTGACCACAGTCTTTCATTTGTGAGAACATCTAGAGTGCCCACAAAAAATTCTAATCAATATTGTCAAGAAATGTAAAGGGTCTGTGATTTTGCCCTACTTAGACGATAACAAGTTAGCCTGACACAGTTTCATGGATGCTGGCAGAAGATATACAGCTCCTGGATCAGAGGTAAAGGACTTTATTACTCACAGAAATAGCAGTAAGAGTATCAGCATTTCTCTTGCCAGTTCCCCAAGTTCCAATTCCCACTGGGCAGTGAGAAGAAGTATCACCTTGTACATGAAGTGAGTTGCATTCTAGGAGAGGAACTCTGGGTTGAGGGAACCTGAATGTTTTATAATAGTCATAAGCATGCTGGCCATTAAATCTTGAGGGAGATGTGTTCATTGTACTAGACGGTAAGCATACCTACCCTTTGCTCTGAGAGAGACGCTATCTCTACTTCTCAAGCTTGTTTGCAAATCAGCCTTTTGCTTAAGAGGGAGATACTACCTTCCAAGTCTCTTCGCTGTACAAGTACCCTTAAAAATAGTCTGCAAAATAGGCAGTCAATGCCTCTGTTCATCAGGTATGCAGAAATGTGAGAGACCCAAGAAAAATTATCTCCCAACAATTATACATCAGGGTTTTGAGATTTAATGAAATCTTACGATTTGCGTAGAATTAGGAGGTAATTCTAACTATCCATTAAAAAAATTTTTAGGGCCAGCCTGGTGGCACAAACAGTTAAGTGCACATGCTCTGCTGTGGCGGCCTGGGGTTCGCCGGTTCAGATCCCGGGCACGCACCAATGCACTGCTTGTCAAGCCATGCTGTGGCAGTGTCCCATATAAAGTAGAGGAAGATGGGCATGGATGTTAGCCCAGGGCCAATCTTCCTCAGCAAAAAGAGGAGGATTGGTAGATGTTAGCTCAGGGCCGATCTTCCTCACACAAAAAATTAAAATTAAAAAAAAAAATTTTTAACATGCCTTGAAGTCCCTAAAATACAAAAATCAAAGTTGACGTCAACTTTGACCTTTGGAAAGTAAAGGAAGCTCAAGGACTAACATGCATTTTGGAGTATGCTTCAAATTCTCAAATGTATTCATTTGGCAAAAATTAGTGTTGCTGAGGTCCTGCAATATAAATCATGATAAAAGTGATAGGCATGTTATAATATATCATAGCATCAAAAGTGAATAACTAAGAACAAAAAAAAAAAATCCCTTAAGAATTGCAAAAATGTCCCAAAATTCAGGTGCATGATACTACACTTTGAAATGTATCCAACAATAGTGAAGTTATGAGATCTGCTTTTTTGGTTCATCTCAGATGGTTGAAATTTTGATTTCCAACTTTGTTCAAAATATTTCTAACAGTCATACGGTTGCCATTTGGTTTTACTGAAACTTAGTGCAAAGAGAGATGGTTTAGTAGGATAAACAAAGAAGATTCAGACAGCTATTGATTCAAAACAGATTCTTTCACCAGCTTAGCATATATTCCGTTTTCATTTGCAAAACAGGGTCAAGGAAGTTAATCCCTCAACAGAAATGTTATTGTGAATAACAAAGTGGATTTTAAGCACCAGAAAAATATCAAAAATGAAAGCAAAAGTGGATAATAGCAGTCAGACTAGAGATATCTGGATTGCATTTATTTCCTTATTCAGTTTCTCTGTCCAATAATATTACATATTATATAACTTTTCAAATTACAGCTCCCAAGTAACAACAACGGAAAAGTTCATGGGCATTTCACTCCTCTAATATAGAAATGCCATAACATGGTAAAGGTTTAGAACCTACAACACCAAGAAAAGAAGGCATATTAGCATATATCCTGTACATTCACTTCTACAAGAGGAAAAAATAAATAAGTTTAGATTAATGTTGTTGTCTAAATGTTATTATCAGCAGCCTAAGACACATTTATATTTTCCCTCTTTCTCCATATATGTATAAATGAAGAGAGAGGGAGAGAGAAGATTCCCTCTATACCACAAAGTCCATCTTCGTGGAACAGCTGCTCAAATTCCAGCTGCTGATTTAACATATGTGTTTGATGCAAAAACTGAGAAATGATGGCTTGCATCTTCCCAGCTGCCCAGGAGAATGGGGGAAGGGTTCAATTTTCTGTATGATGCTACACTCAGTGACACAGGAACTATGTAGGTTCAATTCAGTGGCATATCTTGACTTCCCAGATGGCTATGCCATCTTAACCACACTTAAGAATGATGCATTCTTGGGGCGGGCCCGGTGGCGCAAGTGGTTAAGTGCACGCGCTCCGCCGTGGCGGCCCGGGGTTCGCCGGTTCGGATCCCGGGCGCACACCGACGCACCGCTTGGCAAGCCATGCTGTGGCGGCGTCCCATATAAAGTAGAGGAAGATGGGCATGGATGTTAGCCTAGGGCCAATCTTCCTCAGGGGAAAAAAAAAAAAAGAGGCAGATTGGCAGATGTTAGCTCCGGCCGATCTTCCTCACAAAAAAACAAAAGAATGATGCACTCTCGGGATATATAAAATTAGCTAGTGTCTTTGCTCCACTTTCCCATTGTATTTTCCTATTGTATTCTTATATCTGAACCTAATCCCAAGAAGATAGACCTTCCTCCAGGAAGGTTTATTTAACAGAGCTTTGTTTCCAGAGGATTTTTACAGAAAACGCTAAAACCAGCAGGAAAAGGGTAAACTTGGGCTCTAGAAACCACAGAGAGCACTCAAGGAGGTTGTTAGTTTACTTTTCTATAAATGTTCAGGTCAGTTCCCATTTGGGTTACAATTCTATCTTGGAGGCCTGATGGCTACAAAACCCTCTCAAGTCTCATTCTTGTGGTTTTCAGCATCACAAGAGCTCTTTGAAAGGAATTATTGTCCATAAGCCACAGCTGACTATTATTTACTCAAGATACAGTGAAGAATTTCCCTCAAACTGTCTATGTGTCACTTTGCAAATCAGGTGTTGAATGAAAATTGTGGAAACTTTTTACCCTCGGGGCCAGCCCGGTGGCATAGCGGTTAAGTTCACACATTCTACTTCGGCGGCCCAGGGTTCTGTAGTTCGGATCCTGGGTGTGGACCTACTCACCGCTCATCAAGCCACGCTGAGGCGGCCTCCCCCATAGAGGAGCTACATCTCTACAACTATGTACTGGGGCTTTGGGGAGATAAAAGAAAAAGAGGAAGATTGGCAACAGATGTTAGCACAGGGCCAATCTTCCTCAAAAAACAAAAAAAGAATTTCCAAAGGTCTTTAAAAAAAAAACCTCTTTACCCTTAATTTTTTTTCTGATTATTTAAGAAATTATTACTAAAAATATCAACCTTTTTTTTTTATGTTTATCAAGGAAGAAATGTTACAAAGCCCAAAAAGCCAACTACTTGCTATTTTCTAAAATCATATATTAAAAAAGAAATGGAAAAAAGTGGGTCTGTATATTAAAGTCCAAAAATAATCAATAAATGGCATATATCCTATTTAAATGAAATAGATATGTAATTCAGGTACATAAATGAGGTCACCTGAAAAGTAAAATAAATTTTAATAAAATGCGTTCCAAATGCATAAAATATATTTTGAATAAAGTCAATGAAAAGCAACATTAATGGAATGAGATGGATTACCAGGAAAAGTAGTATGAAAATATATTTTCCTATTTAAATATATATTAGTGTTTGGTGTTTAGTGTTTAGAGCTAAAGGAAAAATACATTTTTCCTTGAACTAAACTATATGAAAACTGTTGTGTTTTCCTTTCATTAAATAAGTTTTAACAAAGAGAAATCAAAATCTATAACAATTGAATTGATTTAATGCAGAATGTAAAGGAATAACCAAAGCACAGACATTTTATCATGTTACATTAAGTAGTTGACTTCTAAAAAGATTAGTATGACTAATATTGCCATACCATTAAACTTTCAAAAATTTATCTCTCTCAATGCACACATAATTACCTATCTCTACCATAATGTGTAAGACGTGACTTATAAGTTTTCAGAATCTTTATTACAGGGTGCTATGAAATGATCAAGTGCCATTGATACCCTGTATCAGACTTAGCAAATGCCATATGTCTTAGTTCCTTTTACTTTAGTTCTATGAAACCCATAAGCATTTTAAGGAAGCCTGGAAAATACAACCAAGTTTCCCTTCTTAGAGAGGAAACCTCTGAAGTCATGATTAGGGTTACCCAGAAGGCACTGTGGGGATTATGACTTTATTGCAGCTGCTGAACTAACTGTATTTGGGCTAACACCAGAATCTCTCAGTGTTCAGTAGTGATAGGGAAGGAGAGCGGAGGGGAAAGCCATAAAAGATAAGGAAAATGCACTGAGATGAATTTTGGAAATCACAAACACAAAAGAATATTTGCTAACTTAGCAACTGAATGAGTTGATTCAGTCATTAAACAAAATATGCTCAGTACATGGCTTCAGTGCTTATTATAAAATCCAGATAATTTGACAGATAAGAATGGTTGTTATCTTCAATTTTCAAACTAAATTGAATTCAGAACAGTGCAACACTACAGTGGTCCTGATCATTAAAGAAAACCAAACTGGGGCCCAGTGGTTAAGTTCGGTGCACTCTGCTTCAACGGCCCGGGTTCGGTTCCCAGGCGTGGACCTACACCACTGTCCACTGGCCATGCTGAGGTAGCAACCACATACAAAATAGAGGAAGATTGGCAGAATGCTAGCTCAGGGTGATTCTTCCTCAGCAAAAAAAAAAAAGAAGTGCAAACTAATTTCATTAACGATGTTTTCACTTAGAAATTGTCTAAGCAACTCTATTTCATATACCAATAATAACAATAGTATTTTATTGTGCACTACACTCTGTGTAATAATTTCACTTGTGATTATTTGAGTCTTACAGGAATGCTGTGAGCTGGTTATTATTATACCCATAAACTTGATGAGACCAGAATAGGTAAAATATTTATTTGAATATCTATTGCTTATTATCTGCGTGTTATTAGGCAAGTTCAAATCCATATATGCCACAGAACACCAAAAACTTTATCAGAGGCACAGAAATTTTTATCTCAGTTCTGGCATAGTACTCAAAACATTGCAAAAATTTTGAATGGGAAAAGATCTTGAATGAATATTCTGAATCATTATACTTCTTGATCAAGAAAACAGGGGTAATGATACTCACCTCATAAAGTTATTGTTAAAACTACATTTACAAAATACTATTTAAATTATCATAGTACTTGGCACAGAAAAGATTCTCAATAATTATATGTTTCCATGTCTTCACCTGTTAAACTTTAATAGAAAGGGAGAAAGACTGTGTTTTTCAAAGTCACAGTTGTATACAGGTAGAATCTCTATTTCTATCCATCCTTAATTATTATCACATTGAAATCTTTCAACATAATTTATTAATGGTAAACATGACATTTTGATGTTAATAAATTTCTGTATTCAGTTATATTTTTTGCCTTATACTTCTGACGTATTTTCTACTTTTAAATAATCTTCACAAAAACTAGTAAACTTGCTTCTTACAAGTAAAATACGTAATGTCCCATTCAATGGATAAGATACTAAAGCCCCCCAAAATTAAGGTACTTGTTCAAGTACAATTAATGAGCCAGTGGGGGTATCAACATAAAATTCTTGGCTTCTCTAGACTCCTACTTCATTCTTTCTATTTATTCCTTTCCAACCATCCCAACATATGTATCAATTTGGGATAATATAAAATTTGATAGAACAGGTTTTTTCGTCTACTTTCACACACCCAGAAAAATGTTTACTGTACTATGTATAATGTATACATACATACAGTATATATACATACATACATACTGTGCAGGTATACTGTAACTTATAATCATTATATTTAAAATGAAATTTTCAAGGATGAAATTCCCATGCTTGCTGATATGCAATTAATCAAAGATGGGGAATACCTGTGCTTTATGCTCCTTTATCTACCTTCCTTCACCTATAGTCAACACTGCTACCAGATTGAGGCATTCTTTTCCCACGAACTCAGATTCTATCTCTAAAACATTCTGAACAAATACATCATCTAAGGCAACTGCTATCAATCAATCAAGTTGTCCCTGGAAAATATCTATATATCTATATACAAACACACAGGTTGATTTTTGTCTTTAGGCACATAGGATAAAGTTCTTCTAAATGCTAATACACAGACAAAACTTTTAAATTTATTTTCTTGTGTTTTAGACATCCAAAAATGTTTAAGACATAAAATAATACAAATATATTCTTTAAGTCCTGTAATTCATTTTAATTTATTGATTTAAATGATTATAACTGCTTTTCGTGATCTGTGCAAATACTTGGCTATATCTCAAACCAATGGCCCACTTAATTTTACTGACAAAGTTTACCTCAGGAAAAACGGCCTCTACCATTTTACAATGGTAAAACCATTGTAGGGATTGCTTACCATTCATCTTTTGTTCCATAGTACCCAGGACCATGCCTGTTAAACAGTCATTTCTCAATCCATATTTATTTAAGGAATGAATGCATGAAAAGAAGGAAGGAGGGAGGAAGAAAGGGGAAAAAAGAAGAAAGGCAGGAAGCAAAAAAGGGAGGAAAGGAAAAGAAAGAAAAGGAAGGGAATGGAAAGAAGGAAGGCTGGGTAATTTAATCATGATGACTCAGAGGTAGAAAAATTTCATATCATTCAAAATGAATTAACATATGAAAACCAATCTGTACAAAGAAGTTGACTTACAGAGTATAAGTATATATGCTACAAAACTGCATTTTGTTAATTTTTTGCATATATATAAATTATCAAAGGGAACATATTTTTGCTTTATTTAGGTGATTGTTATTTTTACCCACTTTCTTTATATAAAACTGTCAATGCTCTACATAAAAACGTCGATATCCAAAATTAAATATTATTTTGTTTCTAAAAAGTGATTAAGGCCACAAGTAAAGCATGGTGTTTAATATAACGCCGAACAAAAATGATGACAGAGTAATAAATCACTTACGTAATTACTAAAATAATTTAGTGGATTGATACTTACCAGGATATCTTTTCCAGCCCATTTGCATTCATCCCGTCTGGTGTAAGATACAGGCCACACAATCTAAGGGCAGAGAAGAAACATTATTTTATGCCAATTAAGCTCTCTAAAAGATCCAACATTATAGTCTGTTAGACAAAGCTGGGGCAACTGAGATAAAGTTCCATAAAGCATTATATGGCCAAAACCTCTCAGTTTAGACTTTACAGTGGCATCAGTTAATTGGTATAAACTTAAATCATGCTTTCTCCATCTATCTGTTAGGCTTTGCTGTATATGACAGTTGAGCAATAAAGAAATTTATATAGTCAACAGATCTGAGCAGTGCGCAGTGGAAAGAACTGTAAGGCAGGTTGGGAGAGGGAGATCATCCTAAGAGGATTTGAGAGTCTAGTGAAGAAAGGTAGAAAGAGGCAAAGAGTGTGGCTTACATTCTTCTAAATGAATCAGTCTTTGTCATGAAATAGTTACTGTGAAATTTTAAAAATGGGTGCTCTGGATCCTTTTCCCTAATCCAAATCTCAGCATGACATGCTAGAATGGACAACTGATAGGGTTAGAAAATCCATCTTAGAAAAAAAATTTTTTTGTTTTTTTTTGGACAAGGAAAAAAGGTAAGAGTAGCGTTGTATACTTTCAGGAGATAAAGGAAGAAATAAAGAAGCAAATAGAGGGCCAGCCCCGTGGCTTAGTGGTTAAGTGCACGCGCTCCGCTACTGGCGGCCTGGGTTCGGATCCTGGGCGCGCACCGACGCACCGCTTCTCTGGCCATGCTGAGGCCGCGTCCCACATACAGCAACTAGAAGGATGTACAATTACGATGTACAGCTATCTACCGGGGCTTTGAGGAAAAAAAAAAAGGAAGATTAGCATGGATGTTAGCTCAGGGCTGATCTTCCTCACCAAAAAAAAAAAAAAAAAAAGAAGAAGCAAATAGCCATAAAAAAAAAAAACCCTCCCCACTGTGGGCAAAACTTAGACTAATTGAGAAATATTTATTTCTGTTTTCATCCCTAATATTTGGTCTTCATCTTTTCAAAGTTTCCTATATTGTATGAACACAGTGACAGTGGTAGATAAACCAAGGTGTTACTGGTGGCTTAGAGGACTGTGGATGCATTTCCCTCAATAATATTAATGCAAATACCCTCAACTAAATTTTAATATAAAATTTTTCAGTTCCCCCGAGAAATTCCAGTGTCTCCCATTTGTATTGGGGCAGAACAATTTAATGTTTTTTTATTCATCTTTCTCTTCTGGTAACATTAGTTAATTTCAGGGGAAAAGAAGTTGTATGTAAAAGAAAAATCTAGAGATGATGGCAGTTAATCATTCATGTCTGCTAGAAAGCTTTTAGTATCAAAATGACTGATTATCATTCATTTGGGAACCTCTAGATAATTCAATATAAATGGTCATAAACTTGGGCAGAGGCAAAGATATTCAATCTAGGGAATTAAAAAGCCAAATACAACCATTTATAAACAAGAATTTAGGACATACTGAAATAATGTATGATGACATGACAAATGCATTTCAGGTCTATGTCAGAATTATAAAAGCCCTAAAAATTTTTGGATATGCATTCATTTTTACCGTTTGAAGCTCTTAATTTATGTATTCCTTTCTTTTTTCATGTGCTTTTCTTTTCATATAAGTTTGTGTATGTAAATTAAAACTATCATTTGACATATTCCCCAAGTTGTTTACAAAGTAGTAACATAATAAAAAGCATCCAAGAATACAATCCTTACAAGTACAATTAACAATCCTTACATCCTTACAATTAACATTACCCTGACTCCTAAATTACTGGGGCAATTGCTGGGCAGTTCCCTTCCACAGGTTCCACAGCCCTATCTTTACATTGACTATGGAAAGGTCAAGTGATCCATTCTTTTTTAAAGTTTACAATGGAGGAGGATCAAATATAAATGTTCACAACACAAATAACACAGAACAGAGCTAAGATTTATTGACTTTCATATTCAGATTTCTAGCTAGACTGTGCAAAAATCACAGATTATTAAAACAGATAATATTTTAATTCAAAAAGTTTAAATTTTTGAGTTGTTTTCTCAGTTTCCTAGCTCTTGATTGTTGGTGTTGAGATAGTATCGGCCTCATTTTGTGATTTCTCTCTTATGTCAAATACTAATAAATAATTTTGATAACATTCATGCTAAATTCTCTCAGCCTTAGAGGAAAATGTACTCTTTCTAGAGTTCAAGAGTAAAAAAAAAATGTTTTTTAAGCTTAAAGATTTGGCATGAGTAAAATACATTTTGATATAGAAAATGATCTTTTGGAAAGCAATTTGATCAGGATAAGTATAAGTTAGGGGAATAAATATATACATATAATTAATTGTCTTTCCAACAGTGTCCATTTCCATGAAGAATAATTCCTAACTTTTTGGTTAGATTTGTTAACCTGTTGGTATTTTTTCTTCTTTGCTCAAAAATTTTTCAGTTAGCTAACAATGTCTAAATACCTTATCCTCATATTCAAAGTGCTTCATGATCTATTTTACACTTTCCCTTCTTTATGCCTGCATGCTGCTACTCCTGGCAGCCTCTCTTTCTTATTATTTAATAAGCATTTATGCCTTGAAGAAATTGCACTCTTGGGGCCGGCCTGATGGGGTAGCAGTTAAGTGACCGCGTTCCGCTGCGGCGGCCCGGGGTTCAGATCCCTGGCGTGCACAAATGTGCCGCTTGTCAAGCCATGCTGTGGCGGTGTCCCATAGGAAGTGGAGGAAGATGGGCACGGATGTTAGCCCAGGGCCAGTCTTCCTCAGCAAAAAGAGGAGGATTAGCAGATGTTAGCTCAGGGCTGATCTTCCTCACAAAAAAAAAAAAAGAAAGAAATTGCACTCTTTTATGAAAGCCAAGAATCTTTCCAGGGTCCTTCCAAATCTGAGAATGTGTTTTTGTCTTTAACAGGGATTGGCCTAGTATTTACCTTTATGCTCATACATCTTATCTTTAATATTATCTTGTAAGTTCCTCAAGAATTATTTATGAAATACTAGAGTATCTTCTATAGAGTTTATCACAATAGTAGATGCTTAGGAAAACGTTGTTGAATAACATTATACATAGGTTAAAAAGAGCATTAATAAACAAACAAGTAAATTGTATTTACTTTTATAAACAGTGTGATATAATTAAAATTAAATAACATGTTTGGAATGGATGTTTTAAAATTAGAAATATGTCTTCTATTATTAGAATAACGATTTTAAACTCATGAGCAGGAGCTATAACAGGAACACTATGATATTGAGCAAGTCATCTAACTTTTATTTAATTCTTTATTTCAGTATATATTTATTACAAATCTAGCTGGTGGAAGATACTGTGATATATCCTGGGCATACAAATGGCTGTAGGATTTTTCTCACCTATAAAATAGTAGCTTGTCTTATATGATAAGTTAGTTCTTTTCAATTTTAGAATCAATTGAATATATAAACCAAATTGAAAATATTTATTCAGATAAAAACATTAAATGCATTATATATATTCTGAAGTGATATGTGCTTAATGTCTACCTATAAATATATAAATATTTATATTCATATATATGTTTTACAAAATGTTAAAAATGTCATAAACACTGAAAATATGAACTGATATAATCTCCTATTATAAAACATCGAATTTCCCTTAAGCATTTTAGATTTTTCATTCATTTTATAAAGAATGGTTTCCTTTCACTAAGAAAAATATTTTTATCATTTCAGAAAAACAAATGAATAACCAGTGTTTTTTAGATAATAGATAATCTTAGGGATATTCTTATCATCTGAGGAGGCTAAGAAATCAAACAGATTGAAAAGTCAGAAAAGAAATATCCAAGGTGATTTTTAAATGCCATATCTTAATTCTAAATTTTATCAGTAAGAGCATTGCCATTTTATATGACTATATGTAATGAATCAAATATCTTTATACATAAGTTAGAAGTTTAGTGTTTGGGTAATAAAAGAAAATAAAGTCTTAGGTTTAGTGGTATACTCTATTAGAGATATTAATTAGCTTTGAATTTAAATCTTCACTGTATCCCAAAAGCAACATTCTTCAACCAGAACAAAAGCTTTTTACAATTCTGTTACTTTTTAAAAATTAATGTCTAATATCTTACAGTTTATAAGAAGTTGAGGCACACCACTTTAAAGCCCTCAGTGTTAAGAAGACACAAAACTAACATACATAACTACTGCAGTGTATGTACTCTAAAAAGCATGTTACACTAGCACTCTTGCGAAAGCTGTTGCATAAAGATCTTTGTTCCTCAGAGAATTAAGACTGGAAATATTGACTGAAAAAAAATGGTTGACTTAGAGTACAGCATATAGACTCAGTAGCACAATTTCCACTAATTTGTCAATCTGTTTATTTTCCAAACTATACAGCTTATTAATTAAATAAGCCAGAAACACTATAAAGAATAAGAATAAAACTTATAGATTGCTAGTGTCTAAATAACCACATGCGCAAAAGCCTGACACTGAAAACTGATCTTCCAGATCAGGATTTGGCAAACTTCTTGTTTAAAAGGCCAGATAGTAAATATTTTAGGCTTTGTGAGCCAGATGATCTCTATCACAACTACTCAACTCTGCCATTGTAGAACAAAAGCAGAGAGAGGCAACATATAAATGAATGAGAGTTTCTACATTCCAATAAACTTTATTTACACACACAGGTGACATGTCAGATGGGCATGTGTATAATGACTGATAAACTCTGCATTTGCAGGGAACATAGAGAGATGTATAAATTTATACATAATATACAGAGTACATGAAATCAGCTATGATATATTTCTATAATGGTTCAAGTATTTAATTCTATGCAGGAAAATGATATAGCTGTGGAAGGATAAGCTCAAGTTAGTACTTCTTATAATGATCATTGAAAATACTATGGTGTCTTCCTCAACGATTTTATGGTTTACTGCATCCATTGATTTGTAATAATCAAATTAATGCATTATTTTTATTTGCATCTTAAGAGATAAAATATTAAACAATTTTTTCAGTTATCACACTGTTTTTTTTTTGTGTGGTTTTTTTGTGTGTGTGAGGAAGACCAGCCCTGAGCTAACATCTGATGCCAATCATCCTCTTTTTTTTTTGCTGAGGAAGACTGGCCTTGAGCTAACATCCGTGCCCATCTTCCTCTACTTTATATGGGATGGTGCCACAGCATGGCTTAACAAGCGGTGCGTCGGTGCACACCTGGGATTCGAACCGGCGAACCCCAGGCCGCCACAGCGGAGCGCGCACACTTAACCACTTGCGCCACCGGGCCGGCCCCCAGTATCACCCTGTTAAATAGCTAAAGAATTCCTTATAACTTGCGTTGTTTCAAAAGAACTACAGTATATGTATTAGAATACAGATACCTTTTGAAAATCCTTGATATTAACCAGGTTGAATGAAAATATGTGATCCTTTGCTCCAACATACAGCCTACTCCGTTCCTCATCCAAAAGGAAGGTATGATAACTGGAGCTGTTGGCCAAGCCATTGAAAGTGATCACATTGTTGGAGTCCAACATTTCTGCAAGGCAACAAAGCAAGACATTGGGTGTTAATGTGAGGTCTTACATGAGCACAGACTATTGGTACACGGTAATGTGACTACTGCCTGCTGTAGTGACCAATCAGTGGTTATTCTTCATGGTACTAAGCAATATACAGGAGCCAATTTTTTTTACATCTCATTTTGAAATCAAAGTTATATTCACTAGTTTGCTGATTTCATACTCAAGACCACACACTCCTACAGAAGAAAGAGAGAGAAATATCTTGTCCACACAACTGGTCTGATAGAATTTCTTTGCAAGTAGTGATGGATTAGAATGGTCACTATTGCACATAAAATGTCTTTAATTTTACAAAGACTTGTTTAAGTGGTTTCATTTACTCTAAGTCATTAGCTAGAAGGATAAGTATAGGGGCCAACAGAGCAGAAGTAGTATGGGGGAAACACTGTTTAACCTCCTAGGTCGTTTGAGACCCCTTATTATTGAGGAATTTTAATATGTCCTTTTGATCATTAAATCATTAACTCCACCATCTAAATCCTTAGTAAGATTTGTAACTGACATATATAAAGAAATTGAGTTAGGCTTTTATGAAAACATGAATTAAGTTAATTTTACTATCTGACCACAATTTTTCGGTTTGTTATCGCTCTCCAATTTGCTTTTGCTGTGAATGGGCAAATATTGAACTTTTAGGCCTACACCTTAAGTGAGAAAAATATTTTCAGATAAAAATAACATTCATTGTAAGTGCACTTTTGCATTAGAAAGGTAATTGCTGATAATTACCAAAGAGGTTTCTTTTAAATATCTGCTTCAAACGAAATTATGTATATATATGTATACCACCACAACCCCCCCTCCACGTGATGGAAATGTTGAAGATTCTCCAAAACTGTGTTTTGAATCAATGATTCAGATTTTTACAGTGCACATATAGTAGAACACTTTCATCAGTATCCATAAAATGTACAATGTGCCTTCCAAAGAGAGGAAGCGGCAATGTAGCTTCTTTCTTTGTCCCAGCCCTACACCCGGACATTGGCCATTTGATAAACTGCCTTGCTTTATCTATTTCTCCTTCTCCATCTGATCAAAAATATTATTTCAATAAATGATAAAGTTCAAACTCCTTAACTTAGCATTAAAGGACAGGTCACCACCACTTGAGTTTAGACCCCACCCCAGTACTCCTCCTCATTGCCTCTACTCCCTGCAGAAAAACATGCTCTGTAGTCGTCCACTTTTTAGCCTTTGCTGCCATTGTTCTTGACATGTACAACTATATGCCACCTGATAAAATAGTATCCACTCTTCCAAGCTGGTTCCAATGCAACAGAATTAATTTCTTTGTAACATTCTGCTTGAATTAATCTTATAACTTGCATCACACTGTCAATTATTACAATCATTCATACAGATGACTTATCTACCAGAATTAACATTTCCTCATGTCAGGAAATATATAATTAATAGCTCATCATCCACTACTCACATGGTTTCTTTTCCATATTACCAGGTCAATAAATATTAAATTGAATGTCTATCTATCTTATACACAAAATTACAAGAATTGTTAACAAATTGTTAAAAGATGCTTTTCTAATTTCTTCCAGAGAAACAGTATAATACTGGGCTGGTCTTGTCCCACCCCCAACCCTAGCCAAAAAAAAAGGAGGAAAGGAAGGAGGCAAGAATGGAAGGAAGGAGGGGAGGAAGGACGAGATCAAGGGAAAGAGTTTCATTCATGTGAGTCATATCTAAAATAAATGAGAGCTATTATTAGTCTTCACAGAGAAAGAACAGAGAATCTACTACATAATATCTGAATTTAAATGTCATTCCTCTCACCAGTGCCCAAATGACTGCAAAATATCAACGCTACTCGGAGTCATTATAAGACTGTAATTTCAGGTACTCCAAGTTGTGTGAGGAGGAAAAGGGCTACTACCAGAGGCAGGGGCTATATCACTGGATATATTCATAGGATGACTGAATGGCTGTTTAAGGGGATCTGTTTATCAAATAGATTAGATGCCCTTCACTTACCTTTCCAATTCTAAACTCTGTAATTCTACCCTAATAACAGAGAGACCAAACTAAAGGTTGCAAGGCAAACTAAAAAAAAAAAAAAAAAAAAAAAAAAAAAAAAAAAGGCCAGCTGAGTCTAAACCAAGATAATTACATGGAGATATTAATCAATGGGAGGAGACAGAATGGTAGATTTTAAATGGAAATGCATAGAAACTACGTAAGGGAGCTCTAAGCATCAAGTGGAAGAAGTTATAGGAAGATAACTACTATAGCCATAGAACATGGAGTCATCCAGTGACAGGTAAAAAACACAAGCATCGCCACAGTACTTATTTACTAGGTATGCAAACTAGGACGAGCTCCTTATGCTACCTGGGCCTCAGTTTTTGGAAGATGGGGTTAATAACATATCTTCCAAGAGTTACTGTGAAGGTGAAATTAGATAATTCATGTAAAATATTGAGAACAATAGTTCTCATAGTAAGCACTCAATTAAAGATTACCTGTTTGAGGTTAAATGCTAATATGTTCAATCTTCTTGACCAGAAGTTATGATCTAGATGGGCAGACTGAAAAAAATACCTTTCTACCTACCTTACCAACTGTGCTAAACTTGTTAGCATCACTAATTTTGTACAGTAAGGGGATAAATAAGAAAAACAATATGCTCTTTGATTTACATTAATATTAAATGTAATGGTCATTTTAAGAACAGTGAAGTATTATTTTTTCTTTGCCAATTTCTGTACTCTGAACTTTGAATAATAAAAATAATGACTTTCTATATCATAATTCCAAACAATGAAAATGTTCATCCAATTGAAAAATACGTTACAGGTTGATTTTGTAAAATAGCTCAGGGAGAATTATTGGTCCCTAGGTACAGGTAACTCAAAGAAAAGTCTTGAGTGGTTTATGTGCGAAATCACTCTGACAACACTTTAAAAAATGTTACTGCTGGATCATTTCATTAAACAAAAAGATAATATTTTCCTGGAGTACGAGTTAGCAGCTGTTTTCCTTTGCTTTCAGATGTACTTAATTTTGCTTCATCATTACTTTTGCTTCAGTTTCTTTAGATGTTCCTTTCTATCAAGGACTTTTTACATTGTTTTATTACTGAGAGAAGAGACTTTTTGAGACCCTCATGACAAGGAGCCATGGCAAATTCTGGATTGCTTAGGTTATCTCACTGCTTCCCAGGGCAAAAATATCGCCGTTAAAATCAGAGACCTTTTCTCTAAATCAAGATCTCACATTCTTTAATATTCTGTTTTCCTTATTTACGATTTTGTTTTTCCTATATGTGGACACAGTCAGCTGCAATTCATATTAAATAACTTCAACTTTGACTCTACTCCTTGAGAATTTTAGGTGTTTCTTTTCAGCTTCTGTTATGTAAATCTTACCATTACATAAACTGGTATTGGAACGAAAATAAATATTCAGTAATGTGAGATGTAATATTTAATATTCTGCTACCTTCTCACATCTTGCCTATGTTCATCTTTAGTCAAACAACAACAACAAATGTTATTTTAAAGAACAACCTAAATTTCCATAGCATCACCGTGACTATGGTAAATGCCAGTAGACCAAAGCATATAAACGCACTAATTCTTTTTGGGTGTCATTCAGTTTACCTCTGGTTGAGACATTACTTCCACTTCCACATGCTGTCATGCTGTCTTTATGTCAACCATAAAGAGAAGTAATTGTAGGACTGTCATCAAAATTGCCATTTCAGACAAGCACTCTTTAATGAACTATGTATTCCTAAATTTGAAAGGTGAGTAAACAAGCATTCTGTTTATTCCAGATTCACCAAATGATTTAGTGTTTCTATTATTTTGCTTAATGTCAAAATGGAAGATACACTTATCATAAAGCCAAGCAAATAGTTTGTGCTCAATAAGTGCTAATTGTTATCACCATTATTATTACGACATAAGACAATGCAGACAGTAAGCATAAGTGTGTAGATGTTCTGGAAGGGAAAATCAATTCATATAATGTAAAACACCAGTGTTACCAATTATAAATAGACTGCACTCTTGTTAAATAGTTACAAAAACAGAGTCTTATGAAATTCAAGACCCTTATACATATAGTCTATTTGGTAGATTTCTATTTAATCTGATAACATGCAGCAAAAGAAGAAAAGAAATTATAATTGATCTGTTCTTTAATCAGAATATCCTGGAGGAGTCAAGATGGCGGCGTAGGCAGACTCTGAACTCACCTCCTCCCGTGGACACAGCCAATTTACAACTACTCGTGGAAAAATTACCCCTGAGACAGAACTGAAAACTGGATAAGAGGAACTCCTGCAACAACGGACAATCCTAACTGAGGTAGAAGAGGCAGAGACTCCCTTCTGGAGAGAAAAACGCTGCCTTCACAAGCCGCCAGCTTCACGGCCGCCGGGAGCAGCCCACAGGAAACTAAACTTATAGTTTTACAGCATTTACATTGTAATAGAAGTAATTTCTTTGGGAAGAATGCATAAGTGAGAAAGAATGGAAATGCGGAAAGAATAAAATGAAAAGAGTTGGTACAGCTGATTCAATGGAAGGAATGTGAAGAATAAAAGACAACAGGGAAAATATCTTGTGGAGAATCTTATCATCCATTGACTTCTTTCTCCATTGCTGCCCTAGCCTTTGATGGTTTCTTTTCTTGAGCACTTTATATCATCCCGCTGCCGCTCTACTTTCTGATGAGAAATCAGCAGATGAGAATCCGTGTACGGGAAAGATATATTTTAAATCAGCCACAGGGAGGTGGAGTCAAGATGGCGGCGTAGGCAGACTCTGAACTCACCTCCTCCCGTGGACACAGCCAATTTACAACTACTCGTGGAAAAATTACCCCTGAGACAGAACTGAAAACTGGATAAGAGGAACTCCTGCAACAACGGACAATCCTAACTGGGGTGGAAGAGGCAGAGACTCCCTTCCGGAGAGGAAAAACGCCGCCTTCACAAGCCGCCAGCGTGACGGCCGGCCGCCGGGAGCAGCTCACAGGTACGCAGCCTCCCTGGAGGCGCGGGGCCTTGAGCCGGGGAGCGCCCCCGCTGTGGGCATTTTGTGGACCCAGCACAATCGACACCAGCGGCATAATATCTGACCTTGCCTGCTACTAAAGCATTGGGGAGCACCCCCAGAAAACCCGGTTCACAAAGAAACTAAAACTGGCTCTTAAAGGGCCCACGCACAAACTCACCCGTTCCAGAAAGCATCCTAAAATCACCAGAAAGAAAGGTGCACACTGCTTTGGTGACAAGAGACTCACCTAATAGGCCCTGAGTGCATCTCGGTGAGGGGTGAGACCTCTCCAGGGACTGGGACATTGGCGACGGCCATTGTTGTGGCCTGGTGTGAGCGTGCTGACACAGACGCCATTGGAGTTTTCCCTGAGACCTGCTAGCCCAGGGTCTGCTCCACCCGCTAGAGCACCGATTTAATCCAGCTCAGCCAGGCAGGCAGCCCACCCTAGAGACTGGCCCCACCTAACAACAAGCCCTCAGGCAACGTGTGGGCCTGCATAGATTGGTGACTGGATTTTCTGCAGCCTGGCAACTGAGCTGACTTGAGCGGGGCAGGGTGTGCACAAGGAGCGGGTGGAGAGTGTGGGGTGGTGGCGGAGTGTGTGGGGCTCCCGCTGTGGAGAGACTGGGTCCGCTTGGGGAGGTCAGGGCGCTCACACGGGGCAGGACTGTGTTGACTGTGTGTGTGGACCTCTGGGCGGCAGGGCTTGTCAGCTGCAGAAGACTTGTGCTTCTCAAAGACCCACATAGGAGGTTTGCCCCACCTTCCAAAGCCTGAAACAATTGGGTGCTCCTGTGCCTGAGGCCAGCCCCACCCAGCTGCAATCCTCAGAGAGCTGACAAGAGACCTAATAGGCTAGAGGTTTACAGCAATTCTAAGGCCCTGAGCCTAACAACCTGCCACACTGGGGGCCTACTCACTTAAAAGAAATACTGCAACACAAATGTGGTATTAGAACTTACAGCCAACTGTGCTGGGGCTCCCCACACCTGATAAAGAGACTGAAGGGCCCATAACAACTACAAGCAGCTGAGCATTACAACAGCTGGCCAGGAGCATAACTCAGCCTCCCTGGGCGCCTATAGGGAGAGCTAACAGGCCACAATAGAAGGACACACGTAGCCCACATAGGGGCCACCCCTGGAACATTGAGAACTGAGGGAAGCACACTGGAAGCCTCCTAAGCCATCACTTACATAAGGTCACCTATCCAAGAGCAGGAGACGTAGCTGACCTACCTAATACGTAGACACAAGCACAGGGAAAGAGGCAAAATGAGGAGGCAAAAGAATACATTCCAAGTAAGGGAACAGGACAAAACCCCAGAAAAGGAACTAAATGAAACAGAAATGAGCAACCTACCTGACAGAGAGTTCAAACTAAGAGTGTTAAGGATGCTCACTGATCTGGGGAGAAGAATAGATGAACTCAGTGAGAATGTCAACAAAGAAATGGAAGATATAAAAAAGAATCAATCAGAAATTAAGAATACAATACTGGAAATGAAAAACTCATTAGAGGGACTCAAAAGCAGAGTAGAGGATACAGAAGAACGGATCAGTGAGCTGGAAGAAAGACTAGAAGAAATTACCCAAGGTGAACAGGTAAAAGAGAAAAGAATTAAAAAGAGTGAGGACAGTCTAAGGGACCTCTGGGACAACATCAAGCGCACTAACATCCGTGTTATAGGTGTCCCAGAAGGAGAAGAGCGAGACAAGGGGGCAGAGAATCTATTTCAAGAAATAATAGATGAAAACTTCCTAACCTAAGGAAGGAAACAGACATCCAGGTACAGGAGGCACAGAGAGCCCCAAACAAGATAAACCCAAAGAGGCCCACACCAAGACACATCATAATCAAAATGTCCAGAATTAAAGATAAAGAGAGAATCCTAAAAGCCGCAAGAGAATGTCAAGTTACATACAAAGGAAACCCCATAAGGCTATCAGCTGACTTCTCAGCAGAAACCTTACAGGCTAGAAGAGAATGGCACGATATATTTAAAGTGCTAAAAGGAAAACTTACAGCCAAGAATACTCTACCCGGCAAGGTTATCGCTCAAAATGGAAGGAGAGATAACATTTTTCCCAGATAAGCAAAAATTAGAGGAGTTTCTCACCAAGAAACCAGTGTTACAAGAAATGTTAAAGGGACTGATTTAAGGGGAAAAGAGAAGACCACAAATAGGAAAAATTATCTATTTCCACGATTAGAACGTAATGGATACAAATGCACAAAAAGAGGTTAGATATGATATCAAAAACATAAAAGGAGGGAGGAGGGTAGTTAAAGAGTACAGCTTTCAGACAGAGGTCAAACTAAAGTGACCATCAATTCTGTATAGAAGAAGTAAGGAACAGAGAAGGACTACGTAAACACTGAGGAAAAAAAAATAAAAAAGGTAAAAAATGGCAGTAAGTACATACTTATCAATAGCTACTTTAAACGTCAATGGACTAAATGCCCCAATTAAAAGGCATAGGGTGGCTGACTGGATAAAAAAACAAGACCCATATATATGCTGCATACAAGAGACACACTTCAGACCTAAAGACACTCACAAACTGAAAGTGAAGGGATGGAAAAAGATACTCCACGCAAATGGCAATGAAAAGAAAGCTGGGGTAGCAGTACTCATATCAGACAAAATAGACTTTAAAACAAAAACTGTAAAAAGAGACAAAGAAGGGCATTACATAATGATCAAGGGAACAATCCAACAAGAGGATATAACACTTGTAAATATCTACGCACCCAATGTAGGTGCACCTAAATATATAAAGCAATTATTAACAGACATAAAAACAGAAATAGACAGTAACACAATAATAGTAGGGGACTTTAACACTCCACTTACACCAACAGATAGATCATCCAAACAGAAGATCAATAAGGAAACATTGGCCTTAAATGACACATTAGAACAGATGGACCTAGTAGATATATACAGAGCATTCCATCCAAAAACCGAAGAATACATGTTCTTTTCAAATGCACATGGAACATTCTCCAAGATTGATCACATATTAGGCCACAAAACAAGTCTCCATAAATTTAAGAAGATTGAAATAATACCAAGCATCTTTTCTGACCACAACGGTATGAAACTAGAAATCAACTATAGGAAGAAAATCAGAAAAGCCACAAATACATGGAGATTAAACAAAATGCTACTGAACAACGACTGGGTTAACGAAGAAATCAAAGAAGAAATCAAAAAATACCTGGAGACAAATGAAAATGAAAATACGACATGCCAGAATTTATGGGATACAGCAAAAGCGGTTCTAAGAGGGAAGTTTATAGCGATACAGGCCTATCTCAACAAACAAGAAAAATCTCAAATAAACAATCTAAAAATGCACCTAAAGGAACTGGAAAAAGAAGAACAAACAAAGCCCAAAATCAGTAGAAGAAGGGAAATAATAAAAATCAGAGCAGAAATAAATGAAATAGAGACCAAAAACAATAGAAAAATTAATAAAACCAAGAGCTGGTTCTTTGAAAAGATCAACAAAATAGACAAACCTTTAGCTAGACTCACCAAGAAAAAAAGAGAGAAGGCACAAATAAGTAAAATCAGAAATGAAAGAGGAGAGGTTACAACAGACACCTCAGAAATACAAAAGATTATAAGAGAATACTATGAAAAACTATATGCCAACCAATTCGACAATCTGGAAGAAATGGATAAATTCTTAGAATCATACAACCTTCCAAAACTGGATCAAGAAGAAGTGGAGAATTTGAATAGACCAATCACCAGTAAGGAGATCGAAACAGTAATCAAAAACCTCCCCAAAAATAAAAGTCCAGGACCAGACGGCTTCCCTGGTGAATTCTACCAAACATTCAAAGAAGACTTAATACCTATCCTTCTCAAACTCTTCCAAAAATTGAGGAGGGGGAAGCTCCTAATTCATTCTACGAAGCTGACATTACCCTGATACCAAAACCAGACAAGGACAACACAAAAAAGAAAATTACAGGCCAATATCACTGATGAACATCGATGCGAAAATCCTCAACAAAATACTAGCAAATCGCATACAACAATACGTTAAAAGATTATACACCATGATCAAGTGGGATTTATTCCAGGGATGCAGGGATGGTTTAACATTCGCAAATCAATCAACGTAATACACCACATTAATAAAATGAAGAACAAAAATCACATGATCATCTCAATAGACGCAGAGAAAGCATTTGACAAGATCCAGCATCCATTTATGATAAAAACTCTGAATAAAATGGGTATAGAAGGAAAGTACCTCAACATAATAAAGACCATATATGAGAAACCCACAGCTAATATCATCCTCAATGGTGAAAAACTGAAAGCTATCCCTCTAAGAACAGGAACCAGACAAGGATGCCCACTATCACCACTCCTATTTAACATAGTATTGGAAGTCCTAGCCAGAGCAATCAGGCAAGAGAAAGAAATAAAAGGGATCCAAATTGGAAAGGAAGAAGTGAAACTGTCACTATTTGCAGATGACATGATTTTATATATAGAAAACCCTAAAGAATCCACCAGAAAACTTTTAGAAGTAATAAACGAATATTGTAAAGTTGCAGGATACAAAATCAACATACAAAAATCAGTTGCATTTCTGTACACTAACAACGAAGTAGCAGAAAGAGAAATTAAGAATACCATCCCATTTACAATTGCAACAAAAAGAATAAAATACCTAGGAATAAATTTAACCAAAGAGGTGAAAGATCTGTACACCGAAAACTATAAAACATTTCTGAAAGAAATTGAAGAAGACACAAAGAAATGGAAAGATATTCCGTGCTCTTGGATTGGAAGAATTAACATAGTTAAGATGTCCATACTTCCTAAAGCCATCTATAGATTCAATGCAATCCCTATCAAAGTTCCAACAACATTTTTCACAGAAATAGAACAAAGAATCCTAAAATTCATATGGAACAACAAAAGACCCCGAATAGCTAAAGGAATCCCAAGAAAAAAGAACAAAGCTGGAGGTATCACACTCCGATATCAAAATGTACTACAAAGCTATAGTAACCAAAACAGCATGGTACTGGCACAAAAACAGACACACAGATCAATGGAATAGAATCGAAAGCCCAGAAATAAACCCACACATCTATGGACAGCTAATCTTTGACAAAGGAGCCAAGAACATACAATGGGGAAAAGAAAGTCTCTTCAACAAATGGTGTTGGGAAAACTGGATAGCCATATGCAAAAAAATGAAAGTAGATCCTTACCTTACACCATACACAAAAATTAACTCCAAATGGATTAAAGACTTGAATGTAAGACCTGAAACTGTGAAAGTTCTAGAAGAAAACATAGGCAGTACGCTCTTCGACATCGGTCTTAGCAACATCTTTTCTAACACCACGCCTGACCGGGCAAGAGAAACAATAGAAAAAATAAACAAATGGGACTACATCAAACTAAAAAGCTTCTGCACAGCAAAGGAAACCATCAACAAAACGAAAAGACAACCTAACAATTGGGAGAAGATATTTGCAAACCATACATCTGATAAGGGCTTAATCTCCAAAATATATAAAGAACTCATGCATCTCAACAACAAAAACTACCAACCCAATTAAAAATGGGCAAAAGACCTGAACAGACATTTCTCCAAAGAAGATATACAGATGGCCAACAGACACATGAAAAGATGTTCAAAATCACTAACTATCAGGGAAATGCAAATCAAAACTACAATGAGATATCACCTCACGCCTGTCAGAATGGCTATAATTAACAAGACAGGAAACAACATGTGTTGGAGAGGATGTGGAGAGAAGGGAACTCTCATACACTGCTGGTGGGAGTGCAAACTGGTGCAGCCACTATGGAAAACAGTATGGAGATTCCTCAAAAATCAACGATAGAACTACCATATGATCCAGCTATTCCACTGTTGGGTATTTATCCAAAGAACTTGAAAACACCAATTTGCAAAGGTACATGCACCCCTGTGTTCATTGCAGCCTTATTCACAATAGCCAAGACTTGGAAGCAACCTAAGTGCCCATCAAGGGACGAATGGATAAAGAAGCTGTGGTATATATACACAATGGAATACTACTCAGCCATAAGAAACGACGAAATCCAGCCATTTGTGACAACATGGATGGACATTGAGGGTATAATGCAAAGTGAAATAAGTCAGAGGGAGAAGGCCAAATACCGTATGATTTCCTTCATTAAGCAGTAGATAATAACAACAATAAACAAACACATAGGGACAGAGATTGGATTGGTGGTTACCAGAGGGGAAGGGGGGAGGGTGGAGGGTGAAAGGGATAATTCGGTACATGTGTGTGGTGATGGGTTGTAATTAGTATTTTGGTGGTGAACATGATGTAGTCCATGCAGAAATAGAAGTACAATGATGTACACCTGAAATTTTTGCAATGTTATAAACCAATGTTACTGCAATAAAAAAAAAAAAATAAATCAGCCACATTTGCAAAAAAAAAAAAAAAAAAAGAATATCCTACCAAATAATTATGGGAGAGAACCATGATCTTTTGTAATGAGTCAATTCTAATTTTCATTCTACTTATTTATTTATAAATTTCCAGATTTGCCTTTTTTTCCCTGAATTCATCATAATCTCTAATGAAGCTCTATTTGAATAAAGTAAAAAAGAAAATACATTGTTAGCATCACTATCAGTACATTATTTAAGATATTAAAAATTATTTTATAAACTAATGCTTTTCTTATATATTTATTTTAATATACGAAAAGAAAAAATGATGGGAAAATTTACATCAAAATCATACATGACTATTCATCTCTACATAATAAAATTGTATGGTTCCTGTAGTGTTCTAATTATCTTTAGGATAAGCACAAATTTATACAGATGATTACATTCCAATGACCGGATCAGATTCTCAAAAATGCAATGAAATGAACACTGATTTCTAGAATGCAACACTGCCCAGAACTAGACTTTTTATAGTAGGATGGAGAACTGCTGTATACTTGACTTTCAAATTCAAACAACAGCCACCCTGTTCTTTATATTTCTGACTTCCATAACATTTCTATTTCTTTCTCTCTTCCTTCCTTCCTTCCTCCCTCCCTCCCTCTCTCTCTCCCTCTTTCCCATTTTCCCATTCTCCCTCTCTCTCTCTCTCCTTTACCCCTCTCCCTCTCTCCTCTAAGTTTTATTATAGCATGAAAGGTAATAGGACCCCACCAGTTGCTGGACTCAAATGAATTGCCTGTATTCATTGACGGCTTTAGGCTTATGTCCTTTTTCCATGACTTGAACTTTGTCCTTTTCATAGAACAGACAAAGATCCCATTTAAAGTAGTCAAAGGCTGGGTCTATATGATGCCAAAATATTTTGACTAAATGATGACCACATCCAGATATTTGTAAATATTGGAAAGTTCATCAAAGTCCAAAATTTTTAGATCCTATAGTTCAGTGTTTCTTAGATTTTTAAAATTTCATAAACCAAAATAATTTACAAAAGCAAAATAGGCTGAAATAAAAGTTGGCAACTTTTTGTTGCATTATAAAAACAACAAAAACAACTACTGTTTACTATTATTATCATTTCATACAAAAAAGAGGAGGCATTTTATGTGACAAAAATGGCAGAAAAGACAAAAAAACACATAAAAGATAATCATTAGAGATGCATCAATTTATATTTTGGAAAAATTCACCTTATTTTTCTTCCTTTATTTTTATTTCACTAATGACTACTTTTATAAACTTATTACACAAATAATAAGTAATTTAAAACTTATTACACAAAAGGGAAGTACCTTTCCACAGACTTATGTTTGGCAAGTGCTGCTCTAAAATAAACTGTGGGGATGATGAACTCTACTCCTAGCATTTCTGGGCAGTGCATCTTGTCATTGCATAGATAGAGCCAATATTAGTGGGCATCTACATGTATTTATTTGTTTGTTTATTTACACTCAGTGATGCTGAGTATATTCTCTCAATTTACAAAGTTTGGTAAGTATTGTTTGAATATATTTAGGAAAATCGATCTTCTAATTTCAATAGCAGTAAACACCCAAAATGTGCATCCAGTTTATATATCCTAGGCTGAAGGTAACTTTTACCTTAATTATTTTCTCCAGCCTGTGCCAGAGGCCACAAAACTCTATAAAATACAACCCCACCACCTTTGCCTAGGACATTTCCAACTTATTTCTTTGTATTTGCTGATGGTCTGATCTCTAATGTCTCCATCACATTAAATTTATGCCAGGAGTCTCTTCTGCCGGACACTTCTTATGCGTAGTCGAATAATCAGCTTTTTCTTGACTTGGATAGACACCCTGATCAAGTTACAAGGTGCCCACACCTGAGCTTTGGGCAAGTAAAGGTCCATTCCCAGTCCAAGCCCAGTTTCCACGCTTCTAGACCCACACAATACATAAGTGCCCTGAACCACACTGTCAGGGAGGGAACAATACATTTTCCCTCAAATATGCTTGTAAAATATCAAAGGCAGGTCTACCTGTGATATTAATCTGTTTTCCACTTTTTATAATGTGAAAAATATGTGTGGAAAGTAAGCTGTAAACAATCTAATCTGATGATTCAGATTTTTTATTATTTAATGGAGTTATTCAACTACTAATTCAACAAACACATATCCAGTCCTTATGTATAACACGTAGGCATTGGCTAAGAAGTATATGGAGTATACAGATTAATAAAATCTTGTTGGAAAGTTAGACAAATGCCCTCAGTGAAGCAAAAACTAAATGAACAACAGCAACAAAGAGAATAATAAGAGCTAAAGAAGTTAACAGGAAGGAGAAATTAATGCCACAGGAGAAGTGGATAATCCTTGCAGAAATAGCTTGGCAATTAAACCTAACCTTAAAAACTGTATAGGACTTTCACCAGCAGAAAGCAGTGTGGCTGAGCATTCCTCATAGAGGACATGAATAAAGACCAGGAGGTAGAAATAAGGGAAAATACAAGGAGAAAAAATTTTAAGTGCCTACTATGTGTCCAAAAGTGCTGAATGATTTATGAGTATATTCATTTAAGCTTCACAACAACACTGTGAAGAAAGAATTTTCATTTCTATTTTTTTTATGAGGAAATTGACTCAGATAAATATTGAGAATATCCTGGGTCACAGAACTAGTGTGATGAAGAGTTGAGATATTCATTTCCATCTGATACCAGAGGCCAGGCTCTGTCTTACTCTATACAAGACAGAGTATAGAGTACTCTTAGAGGTAGAATTCTACCTATAAGAAGGTAGAATTTTTGAGAATACTAAGAACTGATTGCTGAGAAGGAAATGTGTGAAATGTAAGAATACAGTCTGGAGAATTCATTGTTGAGAACTTGGGGTACTTCTCACTATCATATAACTTGTCTTAGTTAATAGTCTCTTAAATATTTATATTATTTTATTTTCTCTGCACTTGGTCTTTTTACACAATAATAACTCTGTGGATAATCTTATCTACAACTACGGCTTTTGTCACTAGCAGTATTTTGACATGTCTCAAATGTATATCTTCCAAGACAGATTTCGCTCCAAAGGCCAAAGAAGGCTTACTAGAAACCTCTATTTAGATATTGTACAAACATCTCAGAGTCTGCATGTCTTGAACAGAACTCATTCCCTTTTCTTATTTCCATTACTGACATCATCAACTTTCTTTCTGTATGTTTTCAAATTGGTTGCAAGTATCACTCAACCAAAGAATCATACAAACCACCACCTCTTCATCACCCACAGATCCAATCCATCACTTCAGTTTTGTTTAACACTATAATAATTTCTCCTATATTTTCCTTTGTTTACATACTCACTGCCACTGTCATAGTTCAATTCCTCATAATTTGTTCCTTCGATTATTGTAATTATCATCTAACAGAACTTCCTCTCTAGATTTACACCAACAAACTATGTTATGCATTGCCTCCAGAATAATCTTTCTACAAAACAAATATAACTTTCCTCTACTTGACAGAAAAGGCACTTTTACTCTATCTCTTTCCCTGGAATCTCACGGAACAAAAAAAGAACAAGAAAGTAGAGGAAAATAGTCACATTAAATGAAGTGAGGAAACAACACCAATGGAATATCAAACCAAAAATTATTAAGAAAATATATCCAATATAGTGAAGCACGAAATATTTTGAGATAGAATGCTGAAATCTAACATATATCTCCATATGTTCCAGGTAAGACAGAATTATTAATCAAAGTGTTAACAAATCATGCACGTTGTATCCACAAACGCTTTATTACAGAAACAAGCTCTAGGAGTCTATATGGCTATTAAATTATTCGAAAATGTCCATAAAGAGTAGAAGTACAGCTAAAGTATAAAGGCATCATCATCATCACAACTAACACTTGTATGCCAGGTACTGTTCTAATCACACACACACACACGATATTTATTGTGTGTACATTATCCTTCCACTAAAGGAAATCACTGTAGATAAAGTACAGTGAAGGCTGGAGTGGAAGGTGTGAACACCAGATTAGTGCACGAAGTGTCTTTGATGGAGTTTCATAAGAAACACACCAATCATCAAAATATGAATGAATGAAGAATATATTTTCCCGGAAGAAAGTATATTAAAACTTTTGGAGCTTGTTTTCAATTCAAAACAACTGTAGACTGAACTGCTCCAGCTCACTCCCTCCCTGTCAAAAAAGTTAAAAGGTCACCAAAATGCAACTGAAGAGCACAGAAAAGAAGAGGAATTGACATAGGAAAGAGAGGATTAATTCGGTTGCCAAAGTTCCAAAGTAAGTATTAATAAAATCAAATTTTCTTTGAAAGAGATGAAATTGATTAATAAGAAAACAACAGGAATGAAAGACAGGAAATAAAACCTGAAAATAAACTTTTAGCTGCAGTCTGAAATGTCACTGTCTTCCAGGAAAAATCTAATTTACAGAAGGATCAATTATGGAACTTACTAAGTAAAGGAACAATATATTTAGGATCCATGAATAAAAAACAAGTCACCTATAGAACGGAAGTGATTAGGTGGGCTTTACACTTGTTCAAAGCAATGTTATTTGCTAGAAAGCATAAAAAGGAATTTGTGCAAATAACCAAATGAAAACATATGGGACTCAATAATTTTATACCCAGAAGGTTGCCTTTCACGAAAGAGAGGTAGTATCAGACATTCTCAAACACGCGAGGTTTAAGGATACAGAACACCCACCCATTCAAGCAACTACAGCAGTAACTTCTTTTTTTTTAAATTTTCTTCATTTTATTTATTTATTTATTTATTTTTAGATTTTATTTATTTTATTTTTTCCCCCCAAAGCCCCAGTAGATAGTTGTATGTCATAGCTGCACATCCTTCTAGTTGCTGTATGTGGGACTCGGCCTCAGGATGGACGGAGAAGTGGTGCCTCGATGCGCACCTGGGATCCAAACCCGGGCCACCAGCATTGCAGCGCACGCACTTAACCACCAAGCCACAGGGCCGGCCCAGTAACAACTTCTTTTTTTTTTTTTTTTTTTTTTTTTAAAGATTTTATTTATTCATTTTTTTTCCCCCCAAAGCCCCAGTAGATAGTTGTATGTCATAGGTTCACAACCTTCTAGTTGCTGTACGTGGGTCTCGGCCTCGCGTTGGACGGAGAAGCAGTGCCTTGGGGCGTGCCGGGATCCGAACCCGGGCCGCCAGCATCAGAGCGCACGCACTTAACCGCTAAGCCACGGAGCCGGCCCAGTAACAACTTCTTAATAACAAAATTCATTCAAACAAGACATGAATCAAAATAAAGAACACAGATATTACATCCCTTGCCTCTTTAACACCTGCCTAAACGTGTCCAATATCTGTGTGATTTAAGCCCTTTGTATTTTTCACACATTTTTTTGTTCATTCACCAATAGTGTGTCTACCTATATATAGAATGATATATAAATACATATATTTACACTCACACACATGCATATATAGGATTATTTCCAGCTACCTCAAAGGTACGCTATCTACAGCTACCACAGCTTAGCATGTTCTCTTGTCCTCCCGGTGCTCTCCATCTTCCACCCTCATCTGCTTAGGTGAATCTACTCACCTTTCAGGATCTAGGTCAAGCCTCTCTTGTGAATTCTCTGACCTTCCAAGGGATAGTGTATCATGCCTTCCTTTGTGAAACACAGTGCCGTGTACAAATATAATCACTGCTTTACCGTTTTGGCTCCCTTTCTAAAGTTAAAATATGCTGCTTTTACTTATTTTTGTATTCTTAGTCCTAGAATATTTTCCTGATACTTACCTAGTCCTGTCACATAGAAGCAAGTGTCTAAATAAATGTTATTTGAAATACCTCTTATTTTTTTTTAAATGCAACAAAAGTCAGAAAAAGTAAATGTAATAACAAACATCTAGAAAAAAGCAAATGTAGCAATATATAGTGTATGTCAGATTGTATACTAGCATTTCTAATCAGTTATATATTACATTCAAATGACTAATAAAATTATGCCATCTAAACCCTAAATTATTACAACCTGGCTATAAAATTATAACAAAATGGCTAATTTTTATAATTCTATGTGCTAAGTGCTGTTATCGTTGTTGTCCATATGATAATCATAGGAAAAAAGTTTTTCAGCATTCTATTGCAATAGCAAATAGTTTATTGCTATAGTTTATAACAATATAGTTTAACAGTTCTTCTATCTTCAGTTTCTCTCAACTTTAATATATTCTTCAGGGCACCACCATATAAATTGACCAGAGCATATTTCAAAAATGTAATGTTTTTATTAAAAAAAACCCACAAATAACAGCACCTACTCCTACCACTGTTACCGTAGCCCAGTCTCCCTAATAAAAGTCGCAGTCTCTAATCTTCCTTTGCTACCTTATTTTATGCCTATTTCTGTAAGTTCCCACAGTTCTGTCAGAAATGGCCAATTTACTCTTCTCTAAACCTGGCCTGCCCCCTCCTGCTTCTAGTTTATTTTCCCTGTTTTCATTCTCCAGGGTACAGTCAGAAGCCATCTCTCCCACAAAAGCCTTGCAAATTGGCAGGTATTACTGTCTCCTCTGGTCCCACCCACTTTGATCATAACACACACTAATGCATTAATTGCATGCCACTCATCTGCATGGGCATTAGGTTACACGCTTTAGTTCTCCTAGATATAAAATTAGCACAGTGCAATATGGGTCTAATTACATGTAAAGAAAATGGTTAACCAGGTAATTAATTATTGAACTTGAGATCTAGAAGGATCCTTAGACTATAAAGTCTGATTACTTCCATTTATAAAAGAGCATAAGTGACTTTACCATTAACAGTTGCAGAGGCCAGGTTTAAATTCAGGTCTCCTGGCTCTCAACTCAATGCTCTTCCTAAATAAATTTCTAGAAAAATTGTGACACTAATTTTTCTCTTTATCTTTTGCTGCCTGATCCCTGATATTGCAATAAGTTTTTGGTACAAGTGTATGCTCAAAAAATAAAAGTCGCAAACAATTTACAATAAACTAATACATAATGTCCATTATTACTTCTCCTTGGAAGAATAACAAGGAGAGTTTAAATGTCATTATTACATAAAAATCTAAATGTTTTCATGTGGACAAAAATGATTAATACAAATATACATTGCAAGGGATCACTCATTTCTGTGTAAGATGACTAGTCAGTAAAAATTTAGAATTAAAGTGTAGATCCTTCTTTTACAATTCACCTTGGTTTAATTTAGCGCTTTGACTGATGGGCTACTAACCCAGAGATCGAAACTTTGTTTTTTATTCCGCCTCATGTCTTAATTATCTATATATTTTCTATAAGGCTCCTCTACAGGCAGGTTTCTCTTATCAGTCAATTCACCAACAAGTGTTCATTAAATGCCTATGAGTGTAAGCACTGTATTATCAGTAGCAAAGTAAAAAAAAGAGCCTTATCTGATTAATACAATTGAAAGTCTGATTTTTCATGCAGTCTTGGTGAATTATTTACATATACCACAGTATATGTTTCAGTGTCTTCTTCAAATAATTATCATATTCCACAAGACTATAAGAAAGTAAATGTTTTCTTTTTTTATAATTTTATTTATTTATTTATTTTTCTCCCAAAGCCCCAGTAGACAGTTGTATGTCATAGCTGCACATCCTTCTAGTTGCTGTAAGTAGGACGCAGCCTCAGCATGGCCGGAGAAGCAGTGCGTCGGTGCACTCCTGGGATCCGAACCTGGATCGCCAGCAGCGGAGTGTGCGCACTTAACCACTAAGCCACGGGCCAGCCCCAAGTAAATGTTTTCTCATATTTACAAATTGTATACTTCATATTTCCAGTAACAAAACTGTGGAAAAGATTCACATTTGGAGAAGTACATAGTTATAAACCAGACACCCGTTATCTGTTGTATTTGCCCACCATAAAAATTTTTTATAAACTGCTTAAGAGTGATTTATTTGAATTGTTCTAGTGCTGAGCAAATGAACTTTTATTGAAGAAAGAAATTGAGTATTTCATCAGTATTTTTCCATCATTTCCATCCCAAGACACATTTATGGGAGGGAAGTCTTCCTTATTCACTGACAAAAACTGATACACGCAAGTGTGATTAGACTGAAAAACATACTTATTTCAGTGTTTGTGAGTGTCTCTTTGTGACTGTGGCAAGAATCTATTTAAATCTGGGAAGGGAGAGAGAAGGTCACAAGGGAGGTCCAGGAGATCATGTGGACAGTCTCAAGGATCAATCAAGTAACCAAATCAGAGGGGCAGGTGTGTGTGGTTGGGGGTAGGAATTACCTAAACCCTAGATTTGGCTGACAGAAGGTGTTTACTATGTGTTTATTGAATGAATGAATAGATGGATTTCTGATTATGTGGATAACTGGATATGTTTATGAGCGTGTAATAGTGTACGTGGGTTAGATAACCCGTAATTTATCCTGCTGTTCTCACTACTTCTAGTCTCCTCATTCTCCAAACTGCATAGTGTCTGGGTGCCACAAACAATGGCAATTTAAGTTTGTCAGTCAAAAAAGTAGAAGTTGTTGACCTGAGAGGTTATTTTATTGTCTCTTTTTTTTGAGGGGGGAGGGGAAGAGAGAGGGGAGGGCATCCATATGGCATGCCTAGGCATGTCCCACTCCTTTAACTAGAATAGATACATTTTGATTGTAAAGGCTTCTAGCTTACTCCTAAAAGGATTTTTTTTTGAGTCAGATTTCCCTGTAGAAAGGTGGGAAGGAAGTGGGAGAGGAGGGTGTTCAAAACCAACAAACTCAAAGAATCTCTAGATGAAACCACACAACATATTTTGAGTACATTCTAATCTTAGTGACAATAGTATTTCCTATTTATGATAACGCACTGTAGATATTTTTCCCTAATTATGTGTTTAACTTTGGAATGGACACATTTCAGAATTTATTAAGCAATGGAAGTCAGATTTCCTATATTCTGCTCTGCCCATATAATTTTTTTTTGCAAAAATTATCTCATGGTATTAGTTCTAAAATTTACTTTGTACAGAAAAGAAATAATTTAAGTATTTTATCTTATAGAGAAAATGAGACAAATTTAAATTGTTCTATTTTCTTTTCCAAATACATTCTGCTATAAATATATTCTAAGATTGGGTCATGTTTAGAACTGTTCTGGGATTGAAGTTAAATATAATGTGAGCCATGTTTGGTTCAACAGCCCTGAGGACAACTCAGTGATTCCCTAGAATGAAGCTCAAAACCCAGCTTGTTGGTTGAAAATCCTTGCTCTCCCAGGGCCCATTAAATCAAGCACATCTCCGGCATGGACAGGACAGCAGAAACTAAAGAATCTCTAGACCAGTGCAGGACACGTAGACGTTTATCCTTGTGGGGATAAACGTCTAATTCAGAATTAGGTTTACCTCTTCTTCAAGAGTGGGCAAAAAAGTAGCATAAGTCAATTTCTTATTAAACCTTCTCCTATGCTTCTCCATCCTAAAATGTGATTCTTTCTCTTTTACAAAACAACAAAAACAAAAATGAAACACTAATAACAATGTTAGGATGATAAGTAATAAATGTGGTTTAGAGTGAAATATGATCTCCTTTTAATCTCTGCTGGCCACAATGAGACTCTCCCATTAGTCTGAATGCAGAGGATAACATGAAGGAAGGGAAAGTAAGTGTTAGTGCCATTAAGTTCTAATAAAACCCTCAGAGCAGTTCAACGTGAGCAAGGAAAGAGTCATGTAACATTACCTAAAGTCACTGATTTCTTAATTCTTTCGTTTTCCTGATACTTGTTTATTTCACATGTAAATAGTTAAGATTATCTCTGCCAATCACTTTTTTATAACAATATTGTTATTACTAAACTTTGGATTAAATATTTGAAAATAATTTTACATCTTTAAAACTGGAACATGTTTATTTCTTTGAAAACACAATAGGTATTATTTTTTTTAACTTTCTCTTCAATTAATGTTATAACGACCTATGTACTTCCACCTCCCAAAACTTGCTTTTAAAGCTGAGGTCCAAAACTTGCTTTAAAAGCTGAGGTTATGTATTTTGCTGTGTCTCTAACTGGCAATTTTTAATAAGACTTCCAAGATTTTAAAAACTTATTTTAATTTTATACTTTCTTGTAAGGGAATTATATAAAATAGGCATTTGTTTCTTATTAAGCTAAACGCCACTATTGATAAAACTCAAAAAGTGGTGGAAACCAGTAGAATCGCAAAATAGAGAAAAAATTTCTAGCTTTTCCCAATTATAACTGTTGTTTTATCATTTTTAAGCACTCAAAGCAGAGTAATTACTTCTACTTAAAAAAAAAATCAAGAAATCAGTTTAAAAGTTCATAGCTGAGTTTGTTTGATGAACTTAATGACTTCCACCTCATTTAGTAAATCAGAATCTAAAAAATGCTACACTCAGCTCTCTTGATAGGCTCTGGAGTTTATCAGCCCTACTTTGCCACTTCATTAGCTGTCAAGAACCAGTAAGTGATATTGCTATGAAAGTCTTGATTCAGGTAGTTGAAAACGCTCTTATTGCAAAAGTACCAATTACCAACAGACTTGAAGTCAAAAGAGGGTATATCAGGAAAGGCACATCATCCACATACATACAGTTGGTTATCATCCTTGTAGACATCAAAGAAAGAAAGAGCGTTTGAACTATCAGTAGTTGACTTGTAACATTCACAAACTACACACATTGATTTAATATACACTGCAGCATAGTTATCATTGACCTTAGAACTCTTACCTATAATCATATGAGGGCAACAAAAGAGGGATAAAAAAATGCATATTTTCTTCTCCAAGAAAGGACCATAAAATATAAAGATGCCTTTTGTTTTGTTGTGTTTTGCTGTGTTTTTTTTTTTTTAAGGTTGTTATGGAGCAGCTGTCAACAGGACTTCAGAGAGATAGCAAACGGAGATGATCTTTAAGATGCTTTGCTGTGGATCTTTTGTGTTTTTTGCAGGGAAAGATTCTCCCTGAGCTAACAAAAACATGCATGTTTTTATCTCTATGCTTAAATGGATTCTTATACTTGGCCTTACACAATTTTTGTGGCCAATCTTTTCATAAATGTATTTTTGTTTCCTTAATTAAACAATTCTACCATGAACTTCCTCTTTAACTGTTTGAGGTTCAAAATGTGACTTTAGTGACATTTAACTTGAATTATACTGCCTTTATTTCTTCTCTACCTTCCATCGTATTTCCATGGTTGGTAAACAGAAAACTAAATAGGAAAAGCATGTGGGTAAGAAAATCTTAAATATTCCAAACCAAAGTTAGAAAACATTTTCTGTGACATTTACATGACGTTATCTATATATTAAGAACTGTTTTTCCCTCTTTTCCTAATGAAAGCAAATATACATGTTAATGAATAAATGATCATATACTGGTATGTTCCATAAAACACTAGTTTCCTTTGGCACTCCATGGAACAAAGGATTCCATGAGAAAATGAGTCTGGTAGAATACTAAATATATCATCATATTACGCTTCAAAATTAAGACACTAAAGACTTTTAGACGTCTAGTTGTAAGGAAATTCACTTAAGAAAACTTTATTAAACCCAATGTTTCCCAACCTTGTATGACATACAGCCTTTTGTTAAACATAAAACTACTCCTATTTTCAAGGAGAATTTAGGGACATACTGTCATTAATATCAGACTTTGATTATTAAAAATACAACACATGAATAAATACTGGAATATTAAAATATTTGGGGGAAAAACAGTTCAGTGGGAATTTTAAAATCATAGACATTACGCTAATTATTCTAAAAATGAATGTAGACCAAGTCCCTTCTTTGTGCTCAAGTGTTGTCTGCAATTCCTTTATATATTTGGAGGGTAACAGTACTGTAACAACAATGCCCCATGTTTTCAGTAGATTCCTTAATATAATTTTAACTTACTTTTAAAAATATAAATTCCCAAATTAAAAATGATCTATTTTAAGGTAAATAGAACACTGAAAAAGGTTATAACACTAGTGAAACAAATATTTAATATCTAATACAGCTGAAATTGATTAACATGCATTTTCTGAATAAAAACTTTGGACAGTTTCCTAGAGTTTCAATCATATGCCTAGAACTGAAAAATAAAACATTAAGTCACTTTCTGTTTCCTGTATGTTTCAAGAGACAAGTTTTTATATATCTATATATTTTTGGCCAAGTCTTTCTTGTAAAATGGTACATATTGTATAAGCATTGTATATATTGTAACACATATCATTATTCTGACATATTTTATATACAGGCCTAGGGGCGGGCATGACATCCATCTGTCCTGGTGTGGGTTCGGGAGCCTTCCCAGGGATGCCCCAGTGGAAGAGGGCACCTGCTCCTGTGCACTGAGGCCGGCAGAGTCTTCATGGTGGCAGAGTCTTCATGGTGGTCGACAGGGCACGGGCCATCAGCTGATGTCCCTGTCTTGTGGATGCTTTGCTGAGTGAGCAGAATCTCCAGCGGGCAGGCAGAACCAGGAGGGACACTGACCAGGCATTTACATGGAAGACGACAAATTCTTGGCACATCTGCAGCCATTCCTCCCTCCTGCACCCACAGCAGACATGGCTAATTGATTACTGCATTCAGAATCCTTACGCCAGGTAGGCCCCTCTGAAGGATGAGGATGGTCTCTGCCGGCAGGTGGGAAAGTGAGCCTCGCGGGCAGCATGGGCTGATAGCCAGGCCACCGATGCTAAGAGGGCAGTGCCCAGGTTTCAAAGCCAGGCAGTGGTCCAGTCAGGACTAGACCTCACGTCTAGGGAGCTAGTCTTTCAGACCTGGACCAAATGCTGGGATCCCCAATCATGAACGTGGAGGTGCTGACAGGCTGCCTTGAAGTGCTCTTTAAATAGAGCATTGCTCCTACAACAAGAAGGATTTGGCGTACAAAACCTCAGGCGAGGCCTGCTCAGAGAGGGGCTGCCAAATCTCTAGCAGCTTTTAAAGCACCTGCTGTGTGCCAGAGCTGGTAACTCTGAGCTGGGGCAAAGAGCAACGGGCCCGTCTCCCTCCAGCTCTCTGTGGTGGCTTTGCTCCTCCTGTGAGCTCTGCACCTCCACCAGGCCAGTTCCCAGAGCCACGGGTGCAGGCAGTCGGGGCACAGCGCTCCCGCGTGGGTCCAGACAGGCGAGGGTGAATTATCCACCAGGAAACGGCCTGGGGATCTCTGACTGGGTCACCTTGGCTATAGGCAACACCACTTGAAAGATCTAAAACTGGGGAGGTAAGGGAGGTGTTTTTGTTTTTTTAAAAAAATATTCCTTGTTAAAATGAAAAAATAACCTATCCTTGTAAAAATATTAAAACAGTAAGACAGGTATTTTTAAAAAACGACGAGCTGAGCGAGGATAGGTGACACGCACCGAGCACATCACCGGAGACTCAGAGAATGGCGGAATCATGCCCAACGCCGCGGCAGCCTGGAACACACTGCCCGGGGGAAGCCCGATCTCGCGGGATCTCGGGAGTTCTACAGGGGCCCGCAAGCGGAAAAAAACTACACTTTTTTTTTAGTCAGACATAACAGTAGGAAATGTTTGTTCACCTAATAAGAAGCCTTGAAACTACACAAAGCAAAAACTGATAGAACTACACAGAGAAATAGGCAAATCCACTTTTATATTCAGAGATTTCAATAATCCTCTTCAAATAATTGATAGAACCAAGAAATATATATACATATATATGTATATATGTATATATTATATATATATATCAGTGAAGATACAGAAAACTTAGACATTATCAATCATCTTGATCTAGTTGATATTTGTAGAACCCTCTACCAAACAACAATACAATATCCATTCGTTGCAAGTAAACATGAAACACAAGATAGTCCATGTTCTGGGCCATAAAGCAAGCCCCAATACATGTTAATAATTCAAGTTGTAGAGTATGTACTCTGACTGCAATGTAGTTTTTGTCTGTTATTGATTTATTTTGAAGAAAATTATGTTTTCATGCTGAAGTGCCATGCTTGAGTCCAAGTGCCCACCTCTCTTTGAGAGTTGTGGAATCCTTAAAATGACAGTAGCTAGTTTAATTCCATTTCTGTGCAAAAGATTTTATGAAAGCAGCTGTTTTTCATGGAATATGTCCAGGTTTTCTCCTCAGGATATAAACCAGTGACCTCATACTTCCAACTCAAGACCTATCTATCAACACTCTTTCCCATGTAAGATTTTCATCACGCAGGATTCTTGCTTTGGTTGAATCAGCATATCCAGAACTTCATAAAATAGTGTCTCTTTTAATTAGACTCAAATATGCTCAACTCCCAATAGATTTTCATAGCTTTTTAAAAAAATTTACTCCAAAGGTTCTGGGAGAATTTGGATATATTTTAGCTTTCATCAACTCTATACCTTCCTAGTTCAGAGCTTCTACATTTTAAGAAGTTGATGTACTTTGGGCAGATGTGCCTTGTTCTTCCCAAACAACTTGACAAAAATACTTGACTTGAAATAGGCCGTCTTTTCCACTTCGGGAATTTCTCTTGGGTAGAAGATTAGAAATTGTGTCAACTTGTATCAAACATTGCCTTAAGTGGTTAGCAAATGCAGTCTCCTTGGCTTCAATACTTGTTTCTTTTTTACACTCATTAGCTTCTTTTAATTATGTAGGAGAGGATGAAGAAAGTCTGTCATAATGTTTTAAATATATTTCTACTCTAACTCATCCAGTAAAACGGTTTCTAAAGCATGAATTCTGTTTGCTGATGAAATCTGCTGAGATTTCGTATAAGTTATATTAATAATGTTTTTTCTTATATTTAAGCAACATAATATCAGAATTACTATCAAATATATCTAGTTTAACTGTAGGGTTAAGGAAGATTCAGAAAGCTTAGTTTTTGTTCTGAATACCACATTTAACTCTACATCTGATTTACGATGGAACTACTGGCAAGATTCTGTGTCGTTTTTTGCCTCTGTTAGACCACATGTGAAATACCTGCCCCTAAATATTTCTCACGCAAACTTAAAAAGAAAAAAATGATGTAATGTCTGAATATCTTTAAGGCCTTTTCCTTCTGAAGATGTAATGATTCCAATTTTTTAAAGTTTCTAGACCATTCTTTCCAATTGGAATTGTGTAAATTATAACAAGACCTTTTTATTTATTTATTTATTTTTCATATCATCCTCTGGAATCAAAGGTTACTAGTATTTAATGCATCAGAAGAAAAAAAAAGAAATGATGGGGTTTATACTTTCTGATTTCCTGAGGTGACCAAAGTATGCCATTTTTGCTCTTGCTATGAGAACTGCTTAGTTATTTGGATCCAATTCAAATTTGAAGTCTTCGTCTTTGAGCCTTATAGCAGAAAAGTAGTCTTTACAAACTTTTCCTTATGACAAGTAATCATGAACCCCTGAAAGTGTGACACTTAATAAAATGCTATTGTTAGAATTATGATAACATTCTTGGGTCATTCTGTGACTTGAAAGCATCTTCAAAATAATCTATTAGAAAAAAATGATTTAGATTAATGTTTCACAACTGAGTGAGCCACAGAAAAGATAGTTTTATCACTTTGCTTAGTATTTATTGCCTGGATTGTCTGTGAAGGAATTATTTGTAAAATACACATTCCAATTCTACGGAGGTGGCATGTTTCTGTGGGAAAGTTAGTATGCATATAAGTCTGTATACAGTGAAGATACACATGTCAAGAAGACATGAAATGTATGTGGGAATATTATGTTTTCACCAGCTGTGTGTTCTAGCCATAGGATTTTTTTTCCTATATATTTATTTGAATGGAAGTCATAGTCTTCCATCTTGACCCATAAAATGTTAATCTTTTCAAGAACATCTCAATTTCTTTTGTTAAAGAAACTCTGTATAACACTGTCAAGCCCAAATCCTTAGTTATAACTAAACTTTTCACCTAAAGTTAGTCAGACTTGAAATGTCTATTATGCGTTCCAGCACTGATTTAAAATACCTGTACGGAATCCCTTGTTTTTTCTTTAAATTCCTAAAAAATTAGCAATCAGCATTGTAATTTTCAAGCTTGGTAGATTTTTGAGCAAGTGATTAAATGCTCTTTGCAATATCAATATTACCTGGAATATATGGGTGGGCAAAAATGTACTCTTTTGAATGGCATTAGAAGGGATGCTGATTATTAACATTCCTTTGAGTATTAAAAACTTATATTTTTCCTTCACATTGATGCCTCTACTTCTCCAAAATCCTTATAAAGATATTTCACAATATTTATGTTTACATGCAAAAATGAAGATATAACTACTAGCTATTCACTGTTTTCCATACTATAAAATGTCTACATACTATTCCATACTTCATTATTGAAAGATGAATAACATCTGCAGGGATCTCAAAAGCCTTGCGTTCAGAGCCTGTTGAATACTAATTTGGGAATTCACATACCAGGTTTTGTTAATGACCACACACTGACTAATATCTAGCAAGGTTAAGGCAACTCTGGGGAGCAGATCTGCTACAAGAAAGTTAAAAGGTGTATTTTGCATTCTTACCTACTTTAATAGAGTGTGTGTGTGTGTGAAAATAGCACCAGCAGTCTTTTCTGAAGATCTAGAGCATATAGCTAATTCAAGCAATTTTAATATTCTAAGATATCTTTGAGATTTTAACTATTAGGGCAATTGATAGAAAAGTGCACAGTTGTTGCAAATTACCCAAATTTAGAAAGTCACAGTTAATTCTACTTTTAAAATACATCTCAAACCCACACATGCCTTTCAATTGCCACCACTACCAACCTAGTTCAAGTCACTCTTCTCTCTTACTTGGACTAATGCAACAGAATTCCAAATAAATTTGACTTGGCCATTCAATGCATTGGACACAGAATAATCAGGGGGATCCTCCTAAAGCATGGATCATATCATGCAACTCCTCTGCTCAAGACACTGCCATGATAGGGCTAGTGTCTTATTAATTTCTTCCTCCTACACCACTCTTAGAGCTATCGTGCTTTTCTGTCTTAGGTCTTTAGCAGATGTTATAACTTAGGTCTGGAATCTTCTATTCCCCTCCCCATCCTCTCCACTTGGCTAACTTGAACCCTATGTTGTAACTTAAGTGTTACTACTTCAGCGATGTCTTCCCTGATGTGAGAATCCACAATAGGTTCCGCAGTTAAATTTTTTCATGATATCCTATTTGCTTCATAGTATTTATCATAGGGTGGAACTTCATAGATTTACTTTTGCCATAATTTTGTTTACTGTTCTTCTCCCCAACTAGACAAGAAGTGTTATTTGGGTAGTGCCATATGTGTTTGTGCCTCCTCTACATAACACAGTGCCTAGCACACTGTAGGTACTCAACAATATTGACTAAGTAAAATATGAATAAAAATTATTATGTAAAATTCCATTGCTAATTGTTCTTCCCTTGTTCATTGCATATTGTTGTGATGCTCTGAATTTTACTTGTTTTTCTAGAATTTTTTAACGTTATGTTTTCTATAAAATATAATAATTCTACAAGATGACAGCAAAGAACAAAATTGTACACATTAGTTTTTGTAGATGACAAGTGATTCCAAAATTTGTATAATAGTTTACAGTTCAGTCCTAAAGTAAATTTTATGGACTAATTCTTTTGGTGAGGAAGATTAGCCCTGAGCCAACATCTGTTGCCAGTCCTCCTCTTTTTGCTGAGAAAGATTGGCCCTTGGCTAACATCTGTGCCCATCTTCCTCTATATTATACATGGGACGCCTGCCATAGCATGGCTTGATAAGTGGTGCATAAATCCGCACCCGGGATCCAAACCTGCAAACTCCAGGCCGCCGAAGCAGAGCACGCAAACTTAACCACTATGCCACCAGGTTGGCCCCCATGGACTAATTTTTAAAACTAGTCTCTATAAGAGTTTGCAGTTTTTAAAACAAGTCTCATTTGGCTTGCTGGACCTGGTAAGCAATGACTTTTTTCATATCATTAACTCAAAATATTTTACTTTTTTCTTTTTTTTTTCCAAAGAAAGGGACTGTATCTTTAGCCTGCCTTCCGCCTCATAGAAACCCATTAGAATAATCTGCCACTGTGCATAGTGAACAGCCACCTCAAGTTTTTTTTTACCAAGGTCTTAAAGGTACCAGATTCATATTTTAGTGCTTTATACAGTTATGGTGACACTGAAAGATTGTCTCTATGCTCACAGAAGTAAGTAGCAGGTCTGTCTGGAACTGCTACACCTTACAAGAGCAGCAAATTAAAAAAAAATTGCAGTTATTTCAGTAATTTAAAAGAAATAGGTGATGCTTTTTGGAAGCACTCATCTTTACAAATGTATTTTTCCCTATGAGATATTATACATAAATCCTGTTAAATAGTAAAACACTTTAGATGCAAAACTCCTACATAAAGCTTTATCAGTCTATCCTCGCCATATTTCCAAGGGAGCTGACATAGTAATTGTGGAGGAAACAAAATTAGAACACCACCTCTTCACAGCAGTTAGAGAAAAGCATCCCAACATTAAAGCAATTTGCAGTTTGAGGAGCACGTTACTTAGTGATACTGTAATCACAGAATAAACTGTCAAAAAATACGGTTAGGCTCTTTTAGTCCTTGATGAAATCTAAGCATTAATGCTTCTAGTAATTTGAGGACTGGAAAGACTCAGTTTTACCATTAGCTTTAGATAATGACTTATGCGCAAGTTGGGTGTGGACAATTGTTTTCTAATGGGTTTACTATTGTGAGTTTCATAATTTGGGCATTTTGTTGTTAGAAAGCCAGAAAAGAAACAGGTCCCTTATCGTGACTGTTCTTTCTGCTGGCTCCAACAGAGTTTTTCACCAGAATTAGGACAAAACATTGTTCTTTTGTATGGGTAGAAGAGGAGAATGCTCTGTATTGAAGTATTTTTTAATTCACACCAGAAATTAAAATGTGAACACAATCTTTACACTACAAACACTGCCTGTAGCACAAATCATCCCAAGCCCCCTCATGGGACACCAGGAGTCCTGGCTCCTCTACCTTAGGAAAACCAATGTTGAAAGGTTTTTACTCTATTAAACTATAAAAGTTGTTGGCAAGCCCGTGAAATAGGTGGCTTGAAGTGATGAGTGAAATGATGTCATTGTATAGTGTATGTCTTTCCCTGCTTTAGAGATTGTAGAAATACCTTGATATATAGAGAAAACTGCTAGATCTCTATGGTCTAATTTTGGAACTGGTACAGAGCAGATGCAGGACAGGCATGCTCACTCATGTGTAAAATACTTTTGCATATTGACTTTACTTAAGATGAAAAACAAACAGATGTTTAAAATATTGACAAACCAATTGTCAGGGGAGAGAATGTTAATATATTCTATTTCTTAAATATCCTAGAAGAATTAATATTTAAATTTATTTAATGCTATTAATATTTCATTATTCTTAGCACATTGATATAAGTTTATCGTTAAAAATAAAAACAATATATCCCCAAACTGCTTGGCTCAGTACTAATTTTAATCCTGACCCTAATTCCCATCCTGAGAGTTTAGCCTGCTTAAGTATACAGTATTTAACATAGGGTCTTATTGGATTTACTTGGAATAAAATGTTTATATTTTGAGTTTCATGTTACTGAAAGAGCAAGGACATTCAGCTTCATGTAATGCCAAATGGATACTATAAATATAACATTTTAATAATTTATTTCTATATTAGTGTGCAGAAGCTGCTGGATGCATGGAGTTTGTTCCAAAATGTCATTTATTAAGTTCATTTTTCTCTAATAAAAAAGAGTCACTATAGAGACAACTTGATGCTGTTACTCTCTGTATGTGGCTAGTCAAGTTGATGCCGGAACTCCTATAAATACTTAGAGAGAGAGCCACTACGTGGAGGCTGGGATCTTGCATTAGGAACTGTATGATTAATTAAAGTAATTGCTGGTAAGTCATTTAGAAACTCAATTTCTGAGTACTCTGCAAGATAAGGATCATTAAACTTTATTTCATAGGTAAGCAAAGAGAGGGTATTAATGACAAAGTAACTTGTCAAAAACCATGTAATTTTAAATAAGTGAAACAATTAATAAATTTAATAGTATAAATAGATATTTTTCTACATCTCTAATTTTATAAATTTATGTTGACCAATATTTGGGATAAAACTTATTTGTAAATTATTGATCACCTTCTTATTGAATCATCTTTTCCATTGGCCTATATTTATGCTTTTGAGGGAAATTTTATTTATATGGGAAAATGGCAATTAATTGCACATAGTACTACTTTAACAGAAATGTTAGATCATAAAACCAAAGGTAAATACTTATAAAAGATACTTGAATGAAGCTTGGGAACCATTAATTGAAATTCTGCTTATATCTTAATTTACTGATAAATTCATTGCCATTATTTATTCTGAATTGTTATTAAAATACAAAAAATTTTGCAACAAAATTCCTAGAATAAATTTGATATTTTTATCTCTAAAAATTCTTATACAATTAATGAAAAATTAGAATTTTGTGCTTTGGGCTTCTACTTATACCCAAGAGAGGAGAATCTTGTATATTTGCTGATAACAATACTCTGATAACTACAATTGCTTCAACTTATGTCATTTTTATATAGATTAGGTACTCTTATGCTAGCACATTTAGTCCTCACAATAACCCTATGAGGTAAATTCTATTATTATTCCTAATTTACAGTGAGAAAACTTATAGATAACTTATATATAGTAAATAACTTGAGAACAGAATAGGGGCAGCTTGGCTTAAGAATCTTTGCTCTTAAAAAATAATAAAGAGAAAAAAATAGAGGGGGAAAAGACCTAATCAGGATTGAACCCGAGAAAGGACACATATGGTCCTCAAGCTACCTATGGAACATGTGGCAGTTGAATATAGATCAAAGTTATTAAAACTGAGTGTCCATCACATTCATAGCCTCTTTCTGAATAATAGCAACAGTAGTTTGCTGCCATGCTTTATATCATGCAACCACAATTTAATGGATTAGAGATCTCTGCCTGAGCCAAAGTCTGCACTCTATATGCCTCTGACGTGGCCTGGCACAACAACTCTTTTCAGTAAAACATTTTGTTGTATTCAGGTCAAATTTACTCTCTTAGGGATTTGAATACTAGAGTCACAAACAATTGAGTATGGCAAACACCCAGACACATAGAGAGAAGGTTGTAAGAAGAACCCAAGACAATAAAAGTCATGAAAAGACAGAAACTATGAGATGGAGAGTAGAGTACAGACAAATTTGTAAATGGTGTTACTAACATAAAATAGAGTGAAATGACAATCATTTGGGGCAGATTTTTCTGTTATTTAGATATACAGTTTGAGAATTCCCAATGTCTTCATTTCCTAGTTCAAGCTTAACATCACTCAAGAGGATAACATAAAAGTTACTATACTATCCCTTCTCAAATACAAATGAAGAAACAAACAAAAAAGAATTATAAATATTAAGATTATTTGTTGAAATGGCTTAATTTTGAAAGGCACTGCAGTGATGACTGCAATGTTTTGAAGCTGAATGAAATAGAGAAGTGGGCAAAAGGCCAAACCAACCACTAATGGCTGTAAGTCGTTAGAAGAAATAAGTGATAGAGTTCAGTTGTTTTTGTTTGACTATACTTTTTATTTTCATTCCTAGTGATTATACAATCCTATCTCACTCAATATGTAAGGTATTACCTAATAATCAATAAAGGCACCATGGTTTAAGGTCAGGGATAATTCATATATAAGTGGAATAAAATTCTGGAATTCCACATTGCAGGCTGATACTCAATGGAAAACACTGCTTCTGAGAAAGGACAATGAAGGATAAACAAAAAGCAGGCCGGCCCTGTGGCTTAGCAGTTAAATGCGCGTGCTCCGCTACTGGCAGCCCTGGTTCGGATCCTGGGCGTGCACCGACGCACTGCTTCTCTGGCCATGCTGAGGCCGCGTCCCACATACAGCAACTAGAAGGATGTGCAACTATGACATGCAACTATCTACTGGGGCTTTGGGGGAAGGAAAAGGAGGAGGATTGGCAATAGATGTTAGCTCAGAGCCGGTCTTCCTTAGCAAAAAGAGAAGGATTAGCACGGACGTTAGCTCAGGGCTGATCTTCGTCACAAAAAAAAAAAAAAAGGATAAACAAAAAGGTAGTAAGACAAAATATGTATCTCCTAGGTTGTTTTTCTCTACATTCAAATGACTTTTGCAAAAATCAGCTAAATTAATGTGCATACTCCCTCTCTTTCTATTCATTTATTGTATGTGTATTTACAAACTCTTTTGTTCTGTTTGAAGGCCACATGCTGACATAGTGATCTATGTTTAATTTCTAACACTTAAAACAGCTAAGCTTCTATAGTGTCAGTTGCTTTCATTAACAAAAGATAACAACAATATTACAAATACACATAGAAGTATTAAAAGGGATAAAGACTTTCTACAAACTTGACTAACAGAAGAAATAAAATGTTTGCTTCAAATAAGAGTATTACATTGTTCTAAACCAAGAGGGAAATGAATGATGGCTATCTAATTATGGTAGTTATGTACTATATTAAATCAATTTATACCATTTCGTAAGCAAATTAGATAATTAATAGAATGGAATTTTATTTCAGAATCTGATGGGAACCAATTGGGATACCTAACATAATATCTACTAGTTCACAACATGTATGAGTCTTCCTGCCATTTGAGTTAATCTTTTAATATACATTTTTAAGATTATCTTCATTATCTAAATTTGTCAGATAATGGTTTAAACTTCTTTTCTAGTTGGCTGTAATATATAACTTTATTTTCTTAAGGGTTCAAGTTTATATTGAACCATATACCACCAGAACAGTGATCTCAAACCTGACCATGTATTAATATCACCTGACAAGCTTAAAAAAATACTGAGGCTAATATAATTGATCCTGTGTTGAGGTCAGGTGTCAGTATTTCATTTTTTTATCAATCTTACCAGGTGATTCTAATGTATAGTCAGTGGTGCAAACAGTACATTGTCCCAAATACATTAAGTATTGTGATGAAAATAACATCTATTATAAATTGTAAATAACATTCCTATTAAATAAAAACACTTTTCAATATGGAGAAGAAAATAGGGGCATTAAGTTTCTCCATTACTTACTTTATCTATGAACAGAATGGAACATCATAAAATATTCAAAAAACTATGTAGATGCAAGACCTGGGTCCTAATCCTCTCTCTGCCACAACTCTTCAAGAGTGAAAGCCAATGAATTATCTTAGGCTTCAATTTTATAATTAATAAAATTAATAAGCTGGCCTACAGGCTCTCTAACATCACTGATTTACCATTGTAAAATTTGGGCATTGTGGATAATCATTATCATTTATGTATCAGTATAAATGCTCTTCCTTGTAAGCCTTGTCAACTGGAGCAAAATATAAGTGGTTGTGAAGGATTTTAAATTAATTATAATTAGAGAGAAGTCAAGATGGCGGTGGAGGCAGACTCTGAACTCACCTCCTCTTGCAGACACAGCCAATTTACAACTACTTGTGGAAAAATTACCCCTAAGACAGAACTGAAAACTGGATAAGAGGAACTCCTGCAACAACAGACAATCTTAACCTAGGTGGCAGATGCAGAAACTCCTTCTGGAGAGAAAAACGCCGCCTTCACCAGCCACAGCGCCTCACGGCCGCCCAGGAGCAGCCCACAGGTACGCAGCCTCCCTGGAGGAGCGGGGCCCTGAGCCGGGGAGCACCCCCGCTGTGGGCATTTTGTGGACCTAGCACAACCGAGACCAGCGGCATAATATCAGACTTTGCCTGCTACTAAAACATTGGGGAGTACCCCCAGAAAAGCTGGTTCACAAAGAAACTACAACCGGCTCTTAAAGGGCCCACACGCAAACTCACCTGTTTGAGAAAGCAACCTAAAATCACCAGAAAGAAAGGTGCACAGTGCTTTGGTGAAAAGAGATTCACCTGATAGGCACTGTGTGCATCTCGGTGAGAGGTGAGACCTCTCCAGGGACTGGGACATTGGTGGCGGCCATTGTTGTGGCCTGGTGTGGGCGTGCTGACACAGACGCCATTGGAGTTCTCCCTGAGGCCTGCTAGCCCAGGTCTGCCCCACCCGCTAGAGCACCGATTTAATCCAGCTCAGCCAGGGCAGGCAGCCCACCCTAGAGACTGGCCCCACCCAACAACAAGCCCTCAGGCAACTTGTGGGCCTGCATAGATTGGTGACTGGATTCACTGCAGCCTGGCAACTGAGCTGACTTCAGTGGGGCAGGGTGTGCACAAGAGCAGGTGGAGAGTGTGGGGCGGTGGTGGAGTGTGTGGGGCTCCTGCCGTGGAGAGACTGGGTCTGCTTCAGGAGGTCGGGGCATGCACGTGGTGCAGGACTGTGTTGACTGTGTGTGTGGACCTGTGGGTGGCAGGGCTTGTCACCTGCAGAAGACTTGTGCTTCTCAAAGACCCACATAGGGGGTTTGCCCCACCTTCCAAAGCCTGAAACAATTGGGTGCTCCTGTGCCTGAGGCCGGCCCCACACATCTGCAATCCTCAGAGAACTGACAAGAGACCTAAAGGCTGGAGGCTTAAGCAATTGTAGGTCGATGAGCCTAACAACCTGCCACGCTGGGGGCCTACTCACTTAAAAGAAATACTGCAACACAGATGTGCTAGTAGAACTTGCAGCCAACTGTGCTGGGGCTCCCCACACCTGATAAAGACACTGAAGGGCCCACAACAACTACAAGCAGCTGAGCATTACAACAGCTGGCCAGGAGCATAACTCTGCCTCCCTGGGCACCTACAGGGAGAGAAAACAGACCACAACAGAAGGACACACATAGCCCACATAGGGGTCACCCCTGGAACATTGAGAACTGAGGGAAACACACTGCAGGCCTCCTAACCCATCACTTACATAAGGTCACCTATCAAAGAGCAGGAGACATAGCTGACCTACCTAATACATAGACAGAAGCACAGAGAAAGAGGCAAAATGAGGAGGCAAAAGAATACATTCCAAGTAAGGGAACAGGACAAAACCCCAGAAGGGAACTAAGTGAAAGAGAAATGAGCAACCTACCCAACAGAGAGTTCAAGCAAAGAGTGTTAAGGATGCTCACTGATGTGGGGAGGGGAACAGATGAACTCAGTGAGAATGTCAAGAAAGAAATGGAAGATAAAAAAAGAACCAATCAGAAATGAAGACTACAATACTAGAAATGAAAAATTCACTTGAGTGACTCAAAAGCAGAGTAGAGGATACAGAAGAACGGATCTGTGAGCTGGACGAAAGACTAGAAGAAATTACCCAAGCTGAACAGGTAAAAGAGAAAAGAATTAAAAAAAGTAAGGACAGTTTAAGGGACCTCTGGGACAACATCAAGCGCACTAACATCCGTGTTATAGGTGTCCCGGAAGGAGAAGAGTGAGACAAAGGGGCAGAGAATCTATTTCAAGAAATAATAGATGAAAATTTCTCTAACCTAAGGAAGGAAACAGACATCCAGGTACAGGAAGTACGGAGAGCCCCAAACAAGATAAACACAAAGAGGCGCACACCAAGACACATCATAATCAAAATGTCCAGAATTAAAGTTAAAGAGAGAATCCTAAAAGCTGCAAGAGAAAGTCAAGTTACATACAAAGGAAACCCCATAAGGCTATCAGCTGACTTCTCAGCAGAAACCTTACAGGCTAGAAGAGAATGGCATGATATATTTAAAGTGCTAAAAGGAAAAAACTTACAGCCAAGAATACTCTACCCAGCAAGGTTATCATTCAAAATGGAAGGAGAGATCAAAAATGTCCCAGACAAGCAAAAATTAAAGGAGTTTGTCACCAAGAAACCAGTGCTACAAGAAATGTTAAAGGGACTGATTTAAGGGGAAAAGAGAAGACCACAAATAGGAAAAATTATCTATTTCCATGATAAGAGGGTAATGGATACAAATGCAAAAGAAAGAGGTTAGAATGATATCAAAAACATAAAAGGAGGGAGAAGCGGAGTTAAAGAGTAGAGCTTTCAGACAGAGATCAAACTAAAGAGACCATGAATTATGTATAGAAGAAGAAAGGAACAGAGAAGGACTACTAAAACACTGAGAAAAAAAAGTTGAAAAATGGCAGTAAGTACATACTTATCAATAGCTACTTTAAATGTCAATGGACTAAATGCTCCAATTAAAAGGCATAGGGTGGCTGACTGGATAAAAAAACAAGACCCATATATATGCTGCATACAAGAGACACACTTCAGACCTAAAGACACTCACAAACTGAAAGTGAAGGGATGGAAAAAGATACTCCATGCAAATGGCAATGAAAAGAAAGCTGGGGTAGCAGTACTCATATCAGACAAAATAGACTTTTAAACAAAAACTGTAAAAAGAGACAAAGAAGGGCATTACATAATGATCAAGGGAACAATCCAACAAGAGGATATAACACTTGTAAATATCTATGCACCCAATGTAGGTGCACCTAAATATATAAAGCAATTATTAACAGACATAAAAACAGAAATAGACAGTAACACAATAATAGTAGGGGACTTTAACACTCCACTTACACCAACAGATAGATCATCCAAACAGAAGATCAATAAGGAAACATTGGCCTTAAATGATACACTAGACCAGATAGACCAAGTAGATATATACAGAGCATTCCATCCAACAACCGAAGAATACACGTTCTTTTCAAACGCACATGGAACATTCTCCAGGATTGATCATATAGTAGGCCACAAAACAAGTCTCCATAAATTTAAGAAGATTGAAATAATACCAAGCATCTTTTCTGACCACAACTCTGTGAAACTAGAAATCAAGTATAGGAAGAAAATCAGAAAAGCCACAAATAAGTGGAGATTAAACAAAATGCTACTGAACAACGACTGGGTCAACGAAGAAATCAAAGAAGAAATCAGAAAATACCTGGAGACAAATGAAAATGAAAATACGACATGCCAGAATTTATGGGATACAGCAAAAGCGGTTCTAAGAGGGAAGTTTATAGCGATACAGGCCTATCTCAACAAACAAGAATGATCTCAAATCAACAATTTAACAATGCACCTAAAGGAACTGGAAAAAGAAGAACAAACCAAGCCCAAAATCAGTAGAAGAAGGGAAATCATAAAAATCAGAGCAGAAATAAATGAAATAGAGACCAAAAAAAAATAGAAAAAATTAATAAAACCAAGAGCTGGTTCTTTGAAAAGATCAACAAAATTGACAAACCTTTAGCTAGACTCACCAAGAAAAAAAGAGAGAAGGCACAAATAAGTAAAATCAGAAATGAAAGAGGAGAGGTTACAACAGACACCTCAGAAATACAAAAGATTATAAGAGAATACTATGAAAAGCTATATGCCAACCAATTCGACAATCTGGAAGAAATGGATAGATTCTTAGAATCATACAACCTTCCAAAACTGGATCAAGAAGAAGTAGAGAATTTGAATAGACCAATCACCAGTAAGGAGATTGAAACAGTAATCAAAAACCTGCCCAAAAATAAAAGTCCAGGACCAGACGGCTTCCCTGGTGAATTCTACCAAACATTCAAAGAAGACTTAATACCTATCCTTCTCAAACTCTTCCAAAAAATTGAGGAGGGGGGGAAGCTCCCTAATTCATTCTATGAAGCTGACATTACCCTGATACCAAAACCAGACAAGGACAGCACAAAAAAAGAAAACTACAGGCCAATATCACTGATGAACATCAATGCAAAAATCCTCAACAAAATACTAGCAAATCGCATACAACAATACGTTAAAAAGATTATACACCATGATCAAGTGGGATTTATTCCAGGGATGCAGGGATGGTTTAACATTCGCAAATCAATCAATGTGATACACCACATTAATAAAATGAAGAATAAAATCACATGATCATCTCAATAGATGCAGAGAAAGCATTTGACAAGATACAGCATCCATTTATGATAAAAACTCTGAATAAAATGGGTATAGAAGGAAAGTACCTCAACATAATAAAGACCATATAAGATAAACCCACAGCTAATATCATCCTCAATGGTGAAAAACTGAAAGCTATCCCTCTAAGAACAGGAACCAGACAAGGATGCCCACTGTCACTACTCTTATTTAACATAGTACTTGAAGTCCTAGCCAGAGCAATCAGGCAAGAGAAAGAAATAAAAGAGATCCAAATTGGAAAGGAAGAAGTGAAACTGTCACTATTTGCAGATGACATGATTTTATATCATGCAATCCACATGATCCACAAGAAAACTTTTAGAAGTAATAAACGAATATGGTAAAGTTGCAGGATACAAAATCAACATACAAAAATCAGTTGCATTTCTGTACACTAACAACGAAGTAGCAGAAAGAGAAATTAAGAATACCATCCCATTTACAATTGCAACAAAAAGAATAAAATACCTAGGAATAAACTTAACTAAAGAGGTGAAAGATCTGTACATGGAAAACTATAAAACCTTTCTGAAAGAAACTGAAGAAGACACAAAGAAATGGAAAGATATTCGGTGCTCTTGGATTGCAAGAATTAACATAGTTAACATGTCCATACTTCCTAAAGCCATCTATAGATTCAATGCAATCCCTATCAAAGTTCCAACTACATTTTTCACAGAAATAGAACAAAGACTCCTAAAATTCATTTGGAACAACAAAAGACCCCGAATAAGTAAAGGAATCCTGAGAGAAAAGAACAAAGCTGGAGGTATCACACTCCCTGATTTCAAAATATACTACAAAGCTATAGTAACCAAAACAGCATGGTACTGGCACAAAAACAGACACACAGATCAATGGAATAGAATCGAAAGCCCAGAAATAAACCCACACATCTATGGACAGCTAATCTTTGACAAAGGAGCCAAGAACATACAATGGAGAAAAGAAAGTCTCTTCAACAAATGGTGTTGGGAAAACTGGACAGGCACATGCAAAAAAATGAAAGTAGACCCTTACCTTACACCACACACAAAAATTAACTCCAAATGGATTAAAGACTTGAATGTAAGACCTGAAACTATGAAACTTCTAGAAGAAAACATAGGCAGTACGCTCTTCGACATCGGTCTTAGCAACATATTTTCAAGCACCTGTCTGACCGGGCAAGAGAAACAATAGAGAAAATTAACAAATGGGACTACATCAAACTAAAAAGCTTCTGCACAGCAAAGGAAACCATCAACAAAACGAAAAGACAACCTAACAATTGGGAGAAGATATTTGCAAACCATACATCTGATAAGGGCTTAATCTCCAAAATATACAAAGAACTGATACATCTCAACAACAAAAAAACTAACAACCCAATTAAAAAATGGGCAAAAGACCTGAACAGACATTTCTCCAAAGAAGATATACAGATGGCCAACAGACACATGAAAAGATGTTCAAAATCACTATCAGGGAAATGCAAATCAAAACTACAATGAGATATCACCTCACGCCCGTCAGAATGGCTATAATTAACAAGACAGGAAACAACATGTGTTGGAGAGGATGTGGAGAGAAGGGAACTCTCATACACTGCTGGTGGGAGTGCAAACTGGTGCAGCCACTATGGAAAACAGTATGGAGATTCCTCAAAAAATCAAGGATAGAACTACCATATGATCCAGCTATTCCAATGCTGGGTATTTATCCAAAGAACTTGAAAACACCAATGCGTAAAAATACATGCACCCCTGTGTTCATTGCAGCGTTATTCACAATAGCCAAGACTTGGAAGCAACCTAAGTGCCCATCAAGGGACGAATGGATAAAGGAGATATGGTATATATACACAATGGAATACTACTCAGCCATAAGAAACGATGAAATCCAGGCATGGATTGACAACATGGATGGACATTGAGGGTATAATGCAAAGTGAAATAAGTCAGAGGGAGAAGGTCAAATACCATATGATTTCCTTCATTAAGTAGTAGATAATAACAACAATAAACATACACAGAGACAGAGATTGGATTGGTGGTTACCAGAGGGGAAGGGGGTAGGGAGGAGGGTGAAAGGGATAATTCGGCACATGTGTGTGGTGATGGGTTGTAATTAGTATTTGGGTGGTGAACATGATATCATCTATGCAGAAATAGAAGTATAATGATGTACACCTGAAATTTATACAATGTTATAAACCAATGTTACTGCAATAAACAAAAAATTAAAAAAAAAAAATAAAAAAATTAATTATAATTAGTTTACTGCTTTTTAATAGGAATGATTATAATTTCTATTCTTCATATATTGGAACTAAGATTCATAAATAGTAAGAAAGAAGTTTTTTCCAGAATTTCCTTCTAAAAAAATAAAATACCATCTCTTTGAGGTTAGCTCATAATGAACAGTCTACAATCAATCACAAAAAGAAGGACGCTTTCTTGGGAAGTAACATTAAATAACGCAATCACAAAGTGCAATGTTGTTATTAATGCACAAAATAAAGATGAAATCAATTTAAAAAATGAGATACTATTCGTTAAAAATGACCATAACTGGTAACAATTCCTTGTATAAATCCTGAAAGCTTTTCAGTAAAGTTGATATTACTTGTCTCATTAAATAGCTTCATATTAACAGATATTAAGACCTACAGCTCTGTTTTTCTTTCAGTCTACCTTTTTTTAAAAATAGGGTGCCTGCAAGTAATGACAGTTCTAGCAAGAAAAGTAAACAATTTTTTAAAAGGATAAAAGAAAAGAAAGGAAATGACAAATATAGGTGTCACCAAGCACACTGCAATTTCAGTTTTCAGGTTGCAAAGATGAATGAGACATCAGGGGGAAACAGCTTTGTTAGCACAGCCCTGACCTAAGTTACGGAAAGTGAATACATCTTGGTACTCTCAGTTATGACTCACTACCTTGTAATGATATAACATTTTCGTATATGCATTATTTTACATCTTGCTCATCTTCCTATTTATAAAAGCCTTAATATTTCATTTAAAAAATGAAAATGACTTTTTGTAATATATAAAGTACACAATATTAAAGTCTATGTACAGTGTAACTACTACAATTTCTCAAATGCTTAACATCGCAGTGACTTTTTAAATGGAATTTATGAGTCTTTTGCTATGGTGTTTTTTATGCTAACAGGACTGCACAACAGCAAATGCTGTGACAATCATGAATTATTAGAAAATGCCATCACACATTTTTTTCTGCTATTTGCTGTATTTATATTTGTGACAATCATGTGACAGGAATTTGATATGTGTACAAAAAACTTTATATAGAGTTTTCAAGTGGAACAGAGCAACTGAAAATTATTCTAGGATTTTGTGAATATTGTGATAGACTTGTCTTTAGAGACATACATATATATATATAAATCTCTGATAATATTATCAGACTTCCTAGCATTTAAAAATTTAATTATTGAATCTCCTGGGATGCGTACAATTGATCCTCATGAAAAGCTCTTGCAGCATAAAGAGATTTCCAAGCTGGAAACAGACACTGTGTAACTTTATGCTTGCCAAGTGTTGCCATCTTAAAATCTCAACTGTTGAAACAATAACATTTTGGCTGCTTTTATAACACTCATTTAATGTTTACAGTTTAGTAAACGTGCATTTTTATAAACAGAGGGCTTACTTAATTAAACTGGACCAGTGAAAGAACTAGGTCAATGTATTGTGAACAAAATAATCCCAATATGGTTGGGTTATGGAGCAGCTCAATTTTGTTCATTGAGTTCTATCGATTTTTGGCAGAGAGAAAAGAAAGAAAGAACAGATGGTGAAAGAAAGAAATTGAGCTGCTGGGTGATGGAATACACTATCACACTGAATTATAAAGAATAGTGCTCCAATCTCCTGAGTAGCTATTTCAGTTAGAGTACAAAATCAACATATACCGCTTATTTCTGAAGCAACAAAAAATTTTCAACAAAAATGAACATAGAGTTCAGTTTCAAATTGTGACAAAATGTTAAAAGATAGCATCACATGAAGGGGAAATGTTGCGTCTGCAGTAGGGTTAACGAAACAGATAAACTGTATTTCCTCATTTGGGTTGGAGAGTGGGAAGAGATTTGCCCCTACTCATTGGCAATTTGAGTGTTCAGATCTGAAGGGTTTATACTACTCTGAAATAGGTGAAGCTTTTTTGTGTCTGTAAATTGCATATAAATATGTAAATTAAACACCTTTGCCCTGACAAAGATTAGAAAGTGTTCCATCTTCAAATAAACAAAATCAACTAGAAAAATTCATTCTTTTCAAAATAATAACATAAAGATATCAATTTACCATAATATGGCAAATTAATTTCAGGTTGATATTGGTATTCCATCCAATTGTTTTCTATTGTTTTATCATATAAGTCTAGATAAATAATATCTTGAACAGCTAAACAGTAGCTACATATAAGATTTGTAAAAAACAGAATGAAATAAAAAAACCCCAAAATAATATAGTTCTTATAAGAAAATATAATTCTTATACTTTAAATGAACTGATTTGATAAGAAAAAAGTGTAGTATTAAGAAAGGACCAAATTATTTTAATGTCAAACATTTAAAAGATTGTTTTTTAAATAAAACATTATACTTTGCTGCTTACAGGGGAACATAATTCTTTTGAGTTTTTGCATTTGCTTTAACATGAGGATAACAATGTAACACATATGAGGCTGCTGCAAATAGGAGTCAAAAAGAAATACAGTGTCTATTAACTTACATATTCAGTAGTAGAGGAAGAAAGCTAAATGATCAAAAACAAGATTTCAATGTAGTTTTTCAAATCTCAAACACACTTTTAAATTTTGAATCAGAATTTGTCTATATTTTGTGAGTTAACCAACCAATATATTCATTTTGTACAATTCCATATTGTCAGTCATTGGGATTAAATTGACCTTTAATCTCTAAAAAGGAAAAATGAATAGCTTAGTCATTTCCAAGTATCATTTAGCTCAGTGATCAGTAACCTCTTTTTGTCAAGGGTCATACGGTAAATATTTTTGGCATTGCAGACCAAGAGGCAACATTGAGGATATTGTGTAGGTGCTTGTATAACAAGAGAGAACAAATTTCCACAATTTTTTTTGACGAAACTCAAAACTTTATTTATGGAAAAGAACTTTGAATTTCATATAATTTTTATGTCACAGGTATTATACTTCTTTTGATTTTGCTTCCAACCATTTAAATATGTAGAAACTCTTCTTAGCTTGCAAGCTATACAAAAACAGGCCACAGGCTAGATTTAGCCCACAGGTTGTAATTTCCCAACCCCTGATTCAATCTATTGTTTTATTTTTGCTTTGGAAAGTATCTAAGTTATAGAAAAAAACATAAGTTTATTTACCTGAGGAAATATAAGTCTCTTAACCTGAGATACATTTCTGACATATGTGCCTGGAAGAGTTTTGGGGAAATATTCATCCATTTGATGACTGAATTCTGAATTCTCATGTCCCTGTCACAAGGTAAATGATAAGTTTTTGTTTTTCCCAACACTTTACGGCTGTATTTCAGAGGTGAAGTATAGTGAGAAGAAATTATTCTTTGAAGCAAAAGACATAGTTATTATTTAATATTTTAGTTATTATCTACACCCTGAGTTTCTCTCTAGTTAGAGTATTGGGCCTATTTTTGTCATATCATCGTTTAAGATATCATTGCTGTTGTTAGTGTGCTTGAGTGGATTACAACTTCTGGCAATTCTGTGTACAGCAGAGTGAACCCTGCCTGGTCTTTCTGCACCATCCTCTCACCTTCCGGTGCTATATCAGATAATCCTCCCTGCTATGCATCAGGTTTTCAGTGTCAATTTTTTGGAAGTGTCCAGGTCCTTTTTCCTAGTCTGTCTTAGTCTAGAAGCTCCGCTGAAACCTGTCCACCATGGGTGACCCTGCTGGTATTTGAAATACCGGTGGCATAGCTTTCAGCATCACAGCAATACGCAGCCACCACAGTATAACAACTGATGGACTGGTAGTGTGATTCCCTGACCAGGAAACACACCAGGGCTGCAGCAGTGAGGGCACTGAATCTTAACCACTAGACCACCAGGGCTGGCTTAAGGTAATCATAAAAAATGTGAGAGCCTTCCATTGAACCATCGGAACTATCTTTAAAAACTCTTATAAAAATTGCAGTTTATTTATTGGAAATATGTAATCAAACACATTTAATATAATGGAGAAACCCAGCATGACCCAAGTCTCAACTCAGCTGCAGAGATGATGGTTTCATACACTGAGGGGTGGAGGACGAGGAAAGGCATCGGAGAGAGAGGAAGACCTAAGGAACTCAAGTTGACATGAATTCAAGTTGATACATTCAGAAGGAGGGACCTAAGATACAAAGAGATATATGTATCTGAAATTCACAAGCAGAAATATGAAACAGAAATCAAATCTCAAGGTCAGAAATTAGTAAAGAAACCAATTATTCATTGGTTTCTTTACTAATCCTTTATAAATTTCAAGGTTTGTGATAGTCAGGGCAAGTGATTTAATGTTTATAATTAAGTATTCCAATTGTTCATCTGGCCACCACACAAAGCATTTTTTTAAGTGAAAAGGCTGAATTAAAAACAAAAATATAACCTGTGGTGTTCATAGTTGCCACATTGCTCTCATCTCTGAACTGAAGACCTCAGTACTTACTGTCAAACTAGAGCAGCCACATCATCTAAACACAGTTTTTCTCTTTCTTCTTGAAAGATTAATGAGCCTCTTAACGTTTCATAAAAGCTGCCCATTTCATTTATGCTGAGAAGCATCTGCAACAGAACGTGACAATTGACTCTAGTCTCTGATTCCATTCATTTGTCAAAAAGTTTGCCAAAACTTGGGAACCTTTGTGTGAACCGGGTCCACGGTGTCAGCAAAGCTGGGGTAATATTTGGGTGTTAGGAAGGGATTTACGGGTTAAAGAGTAACTCCCGTGGAACACAGAGGTTTTGTATTATTTCAGCCTCAACCAGCCCATATTATAGAAGTTTCACTTGAGTTTTGCCTAAAATTTTCTTGAAATCTATAATAACGATGTGTATGCTATGTGATGTATGCTAAGCATCAACAAAAAACAGAAGCTAGAACTGTTTGCTTTTGCAAAAATTACTTTTTATATGTTACCTTTTTTAAGTAAGTAAACTTAATTATGTAGTGGCATATGATTAGCTATACATTACTGGTAAACTAAACATTATGATTCACTTCAAAAAAACAATGAAAGATTTTTATGGAAATCCATATCGTTTTCTAAATAAAGATACAGAATGAATAAAGATCTAAGATTGGAATTAATCTTCGTGTAGTCCTAGTTGTTCATTTTTATATGTAGCCCATACACTTAGAGAAAAAGATTTTATTTCTTTCCAAAGATTTTAGGTATTAGTGTGTGTTTTAAGTTAGGAATAATTTATATTAAAAATTTTAGGACTCTGTGATTTTGTAATTAACTTTTTTAAGAAGTCTTTTTTTGTACTGTAATGATTATGTACAATTGCGCAGTTGCAGTCTTTGCACGGTGATTTCTTCCAATCATTTGGAATCAGATCTTCTTCAATGAAGAGCAGTTATTAAAAGTAATGATTCCACATACATGAGTAAATCTAAAATAGTCAAGTTCACAGAATCAAAGAGTAGAATGGCGGTTATCAAGGGCTCTGGGGAGGGGGGCATGGGAGGTTACTAATCAACAGGCATAAGTTTCAGCTAAGCAAGATGAAAATAAGCTCTAGAGATCTGCTGTATAGCGTTGTATCTGTAATCAACAATAATGTACGGTACGCTTAAAAATTTATTAAGAGGGGTAGATTTCATGTTAGGTGTTTTTACAATAATTGAAAAAAAAAGTAAAGGCTTTAGTATCAGACAAGCATGAAAATTCTAAACTTTTTCCTTAATACTTGGTCTACTTTGGGCCTTGGTTTCCTCATCCATAAAAGGATGGAAAATGTCCACTGCCTAGAGTGGCTGTAATAATTACATGAGGTAGTTTACACAAAATTCTTAGCACTATTTCTGGCCACTAATAAATATTCATTAAATGGTGACTGTTGATACTATTTTCATCATCACCATTATTTACAGCAACAGAAACATAGGAGTTATTTTTTTTAACTAACTTTAAAAATAATTGTTTTAGCAGTAACCTTACTCTAAACATCAGTATACAGCACGTTGGGGAATGCCAACCATCCTCAGTAAAAAGGAGTAGGAAAGCTGATGTGAAGCCAGCACCTCACTGTATTACCTACACCAGTTGAGTATCCTGAGTGTCAGCTTTCCCTTGCTTTTGAGGCAAGAGGGTTCACCACTTGCAAGTTTAGTAATCA